>NW_026599426.1:0-54252 GCF_023634085.1 Falco cherrug | reverse complement strand
TTGTGGTGCCTTTCAGCTGCCTACCGGGGTACTGTAAAAACTACCAACAGAACTCCTTTCTCGCACCTTCCCCGGTGGAGTTGTGCATGGGGTGTGTTTGGAACATTTTGTCAGCAGCCGAGTCCAAACTTCAGCCGTTCCCCATCTCAGCCCAGAAAGCAGGTAGAACAAGTTTTGTGGTGCCTTTCAGCTGCCTACTGGGGTACTGTAAAAACTACCAACAGAACTCGTTTCTGGCACCTTCCCCGGTGGAGGTGTGCATGGGGTGTGTTTGGAACATTTTGTCACCAGCCGAGTCCAAAATTCAGCTGTTCCCCATCTCAGCCCAGAAAGCAGGTAGAACAAGTTTTGTGGTGCCTTTCAGCTGCCTACCGGGGTACTGTAAAAACTACCAACAGAACTCGTTTCTGGCACCTTCCCCGGTGGAGCTGTGCATGGGGTGTGTTTGGAACATTTTGTCAGCAGCCGAGTCCAAAAGTCAGACGTTCCCCATCTCAGCCCAGAAAGCAGGTAGAACAAGTTTTGTGGTGCCTTTCAGCTGCCTACCGGGGTACTGTAAAAACTACCAACAGAACTCGTTTCTGGCACCTTCCCCGGTGGAGTTGTGCATGGGGTGTGTTTGGAACATTTTGTCAGCAGCCGAGTCCAAAATTCAGCCGTTCCCCATCTCAGCCCAGAAAGCAGGTAGAACAAGTTTTGTGGTGCCTTTCAGCTGCCTACCGGGGTAGTGTAAAAACTACCAACAGAACTCGTTTCTGGCCCCTTCCCCGGTGGAGTTGTGCATGGGGTGTGTTTGGAACATTTTTTCACCAGCCGAGTCCAAAATTCAGCGATTCTCCATCTCAGCCCAGAAAGCAGGTAGAACAAGTTTTGTGGTGCCTTTCAGCTGCCTACCGGGGTAGTGTAAAAACTACCAACAGAACTCGTTTCTGGCACCTTCCCCGGTGGAGTTGTGCATGGGGTGTGTTTGGAACATTTTGTTACCAGCCGAGTCCAAAATTCAGCCGTTCCCCATCTCAGCCCAGAACGCAGGTAGAACAAGTTTTGTGGTGCCTTTCAGCTGCCTACCGGGGTACTGTAAAAACTACCAACAGAACTCGTTTCTGGCACCTTCCCCGGTGGAGCTGTGCATGGGGTGTGTTTGGAACATTTTGTCACCAGCCGAGTCCAAAATTCAGCGATTCTCCTCTCAGCCCAGAAAGCAGGTAGAACAAGTTTTGTGGTGCCTTTCTCTTGCCTACCAGGGTACTGTAAAAACTACCAACAGAACTCCTTTCTGGCACCTTCCCCGGTGGAGTTGTGCATGGGGTGTGTTTGGAACATTTTGTCAGCAGCCGAGTCCAAAATTCAGCGATTCTCCATCTCAGCCCAGAAAGCAGGTAGAACAAGTTTTGTGGTGCCTTTCAGCTGCCTACCGGGGTACTGTAAAAACTACCAACAGAACTCGTTTCTGGCACCTTCCCCGGTGGAGCTGTGCATGGGGTGTGTTTGGAACATTTTGTCAGCAGCCGAGTCCAAAATTCAGCCGTTCCCCATCTCAGCCCAGAAAGCAGGTAGAACAAGTTTTGTGGTGCCTTTCAGCTGCCTACCGGGGTACTGTAAAAACTACCAACAGAACTCGTTTCTGGCACCTTCCCCGGTGGAGTTGTGCATGGGGTGTGTTTGGAACATTTTGTCAGCAGCCGAGTCCAAAATTCAGCGATTCCCCATCTCAGCCCAGAAAGCAGGTAGAACAAGTTTTGTGGTGCCTTTCAGCTGCCTACCGGGGTAGTGTAAAAACTACCAACAGAACTCGTTTCTGGCACCTTTCCCGGTGGAGTTGTGCATGGGGTGTGTTTGGAACATTTTGTTACCAGCCGAGTCCAAAATTCAGCGATTCTCCATCTCAGCCCAGAAAGCAGGTAGAACAAGTTTTGTGGTGCCTTTCAGCTGCCTACCGGGGTAGTGTAAAAACTACCAACAGAACTCGTTTCTGGCACCTTCCCCGGTGGAGTTGTGCATGGGGTGTGTTTGGAACATTTTGTCAGCAGCCGAGTCCAAAATTCAGCCGTTCCCCATCTCAGCCCAGAAAGCAGGTAGAACAAGTTTTGTGGTGCCTTTCAGCTGCCTACCGGGGTACTGTAAAAACTACCAACAGAACTCGTTTCTGGCACCTTCCCCGGTGGAGCTGTGCATGGGGTGTGTTTGGAACATTTTTTCACCAGCCGAGTCCAAAATTCAGCGATTCTCCTCTCAGCCCAGAAAGCAGGTAGAACAAGTTTTGTGGTGCCTTTCTCTTGCCTACCAGGGTACTGTAAAAACTACCAACAGAACTCGTTTCTGGCACCTTTCCCGGTGGAGTTGTGCATGGGGTGTGTTTGGAACATTTTGTCAGCAGCCGAGTCCAAAATTCAGCCGTTCCCCATCTCAGCCCAGAAAGCAGGTAGAACAAGTTTTGTGGTGCCTTTCAGCTGCCTACCGGGGTAGTGTAAAAACTACCAACAGAACTCGTTTCTGGCACCTTCCCCGGTGGAGTTGTGCATGGGGTGTGTTTGGAACATTTTGTCAGCAGCCGAGTCCAAAATTCAGCGATTCTCCATCTCAGCCCAGAAAGCAGGTAGAACAAGTTTTGTGGTGCCTTTCAGCTGCCTACCGGGGTAGTGTAAAAACTACCAACAGAACTCGTTTCTGGCACCTTTCCCGGTGGAGTTGTGCATGGGGTGTGTTTGGAACATTTTGTTACCAGCCGAGTCCAAAATTCAGCGATTCTCCATCTCAGCCCAGAAAGCAGGTAGAACAAGTTTTGTGGTGCCTTTCAGCTGCCTACCGGGGTAGTGTAAAAACTACCAACAGAACTCGTTTCTGGCACCTTCCCCGGTGGAGTTGTGCATGGGGTGTGTTTGGAACATTTTGTCAGCAGCCGAGTCCAAAATTCAGCCGTTCCCCATCTCAGCCCAGAAAGCAGGTAGAACAAGTTTTGTGGTGCCTTTCAGCTGCCTACCGGGGTACTGTAAAAACTACCAACAGAACTCGTTTCTGGCACCTTCCCCGGTGGAGCTGTGCATGGGGTGTGTTTGGAACATTTTGTCAGCAGCCGAGTCCAAAATTCAGCCGTTCCCCATCTCAGCCCAGAAAGCAGGTAGAACAAGTTTTGTGGTGCCTTTCAGCTGCCTACCGGGGTAGTGTAAAAACTACCAACAGAACTCGTTTCTGGCACCTTCCCCGGTGGAGTTGTGCATGGGGTGTGTTTGGAACATTTTGTCAGCAGCCGAGTCCAAAATTCAGCGATTCTCCATCTCAGCCCAGAAAGCAGGTAGAACAAGTTTTGTGGTGCCTTTCAGCTGCCTACCGGGGTACTGTAAAAACTACCAACAGAACTCGTTTCTGGCACCTTCCCCGGTGGAGTTGTGCATGGGGTGTGTTTGGAACATTTTGTCAGCAGCCGAGTCCAAAATTCAGCCGTTCCCCATCTCTGCCCAGAAAGCAGGTACAACAAGTTTTGTGGTGCCTTTCAGCTGCCTACCGGGGTACTGTAAAAACTACCAACAGAACTCGTTTCTGGCACCTTCCCCGGTGGAGTTGTGCATGGGGTGTGTTTGGAACATTTTGTCACCAGCCCAGTCCAAAACTCAGCTGTTCCCCATCTCAGCCCAGAAAGCAGGTACAACAAGTTTTGTGGTGCCTTTCAGCTGCCTACCGGGGTAGTGTAAAAACTACCAACAGAACTCGTTTCTGGCACCTTCCCCGGTGGAGCTGTGCATGGGGTGTGTTTGGAACATTTTGTTACCAGCCGAGTCCAAAATTCAGCGATTCCCCATCTAAGCCCATAAAGCAGGTACAACAAGTTTTGTGGTGCCTTTCAGCTGCCTACCGGGGTAGTGTAAAAAGTACCAACAGAACTCGTTTCTGGCACCTTCCCCGGTGGAGCTGTGCATGGGGTGTGTTTGGAACATTTTGTCACCAGCCGAGTCCAAAATTCAGCCGTTCCCCATCTCAGCCCAGAAAGCAGGTACAACAAGTTTTGTGGTGCCTTTCAGCTGCCTACCGGGGTAGTGTAAAAACTACCAACAGAACTCGTTTCTGGCACCTTCCCCGGTGGAGTTGTGCATGGGGTGTGTTTGGAACATTTTGTCACCAGCCGAGTCCAAAATTCAGCGATTCTCCATCTCAGCCCAGAAAGCAGGTAGAACAAGTTTTGTGGTGCCTTTCTCTTGCCTACCAGGGTACTGTAAAAACTTCCAACAGAACTCCTTTCTCGCACCTTCCCCGGTGGAGTTGTGCATGGGGTGTGTTTGGAACATTTTGTCAGCAGCCGAGTCCAAAATTCAGCTGTTCCCCATCTCAGCCCAGAAAGCAGGTAGAACAAGTTTTGTGGTGCCTTTCAGCTGCCTACCGGGGTAGTGTAAAAACTACCAACAGAACTCGTTTCTGGCACCTTCCCCGGTGGAGCTGTGCATGGGGTGTGTTTGGAACATTTTTTCACCAGCCGAGTCCAAAATTCAGTGATTCTCCTCTCAGCCCAGAAAGCAGGTAGAACAAGTTTTGTGGTGCCTTTCTCTTGCCTACCAGGGTACTGTAAAAACTACCAACAGAACTCGTTTCTGGCACCTTCCCCGGTGGAGTTGTGCATGGGGTGTGTTTGGAACATTTTGTCAGCAGCCGAGTCCAAAATTCAGCGATTCCCCATCTCAGCCCAGAAAGCAGGTAGCAAAACTTTTGTGGTGCCTTTCAGCTGCCTACCGGGGTAGTGTAAAAACTACCAACAGAACTCGTTTCTGGCACCTTCCCCGGTGGAGGTGTGCATGGGGTGTGTTTGGAACATTTTGTTACCAGCCGAGTCCAAAATTCAGCCGTTCCCCATCTCAGCCCAGAAAGCAGGTAGAACAAGTTTTGTGGTGCCTTTCAGCTGCCTACCGGGGTACTGTAAAAACTACCAACAGAACTCGTTTCTGGCACCTTCCCCGGTGGAGTTGTGCATGGGGTGTGTTTGGAACATTTTGTCAGCAGCCGAGTCCAAAATTCAGCGATTCCCCATCTCAGCCCAGAAAGCAGGTAGCAAAACTTTTGTGGTGCCTTTCAGCTGCCTACCGGGGTAGTGTAAAAACTACCAACAGAACTCGTTTCTGGCAACTTCCCCGGTGGAGGTGTGCATGGGGTGTGTTTGGAACATTTTGTCACCAGCCGAGTCCAAAATTCAGCTGTTCCCCATCTAAGCCCAGAAAGCAGGTAGAACAAGTTTTGTGGTGCCTTTCAGCTGCCTACCAGGGTACTGTAAAAACTACCAACAGAACTCGTTTCTGGCACCTTCCCCGGTGGAGTTGTGCATGGGGTGTGTTTGGAACATTTTGTCAGCAGCCGAGTCCAAAATTCAGCGATTCCCCATCTCAGCCCAGAAAGCAGGTAGAACAAGTTTTGTGGTGCCTTTCAGCTGCCTACCGGGGTAGTGTAAAAACTACCAACAGAACTCGTTTCTGGCACCTTTCCCGGTGGAGTTGTGCATGGGGTGTGTTTGGAACATTTTGTTACCAGCCGAGTCCAAAATTCAGCGATTCTCCATCTCAGCCCAGAAAGCAGGTAGAACAAGTTTTGTGGTGCCTTTCAGCTGCCTACCGGGGTAGTGTAAAAACTACCAACAGAACTCGTTTCTGGCACCTTCCCCGGTGGAGTTGTGCATGGGGTGTGTTTGGAACATTTTGTCAGCAGCCGAGTCCAAAATTCAGCCGTTCCCCATCTCAGCCCAGAAAGCAGGTAGAACAAGTTTTGTGGTGCCTTTCAGCTGCCTACCGGGGTACTGTAAAAACTACCAACAGAACTCGTTTCTGGCACCTTCCCCGGTGGAGCTGTGCATGGGGTGTGTTTGGAACATTTTTTCACCAGCCGAGTCCAAAATTCAGCGATTCTCCTCTCAGCCCAGAAAGCAGGTAGAACAAGTTTTGTGGTGCCTTTCTCTTGCCTACCAGGGTACTGTAAAAACTACCAACAGAACTCGTTTCTGGCACCTTTCCCGGTGGAGTTGTGCATGGGGTGTGTTTGGAACATTTTTTCACCAGCCGAGTCCAAAATTCAGCCGTTCCCCATCTCAGCCCAGAAAGCAGGTAGAACAAGTTTTGTGGTGCCTTTCAGCTGCCTACCGGGGTAGTGTAAAAACTACCAACAGAACTCGTTTCTGGCACCTTCCCCGGTGGAGTTGTGCATGGGGTGTGTTTGGAACATTTTGTCAGCAGCCGAGTCCAAAATTCAGCGATTCTCCATCTCAGCCCAGAAAGCAGGTAGAACAAGTTTTGTGGTGCCTTTCAGCTGCCTACCGGGGTAGTGTAAAAACTACCAACAGAACTCGTTTCTGGCACCTTTCCCGGTGGAGTTGTGCATGGGGTGTGTTTGGAACATTTTGTTACCAGCCGAGTCCAAAATTCAGCGATTCTCCATCTCAGCCCAGAAAGCAGGTAGAACAAGTTTTGTGGTGCCTTTCAGCTGCCTACCGGGGTAGTGTAAAAACTACCAACAGAACTCGTTTCTGGCACCTTCCCCGGTGGAGTTGTGCATGGGGTGTGTTTGGAACATTTTGTCAGCAGCCGAGTCCAAAATTCAGCCGTTCCCCATCTCAGCCCAGAAAGCAGGTAGAACAAGTTTTGTGGTGCCTTTCAGCTGCCTACCGGGGTACTGTAAAAACTACCAACAGAACTCGTTTCTGGCACCTTCCCCGGTGGAGCTGTGCATGGGGTGTGTTTGGAACATTTTGTCAGCAGCCGAGTCCAAAATTCAGCCGTTCCCCATCTCAGCCCAGAAAGCAGGTAGAACAAGTTTTGTGGTGCCTTTCAGCTGCCTACCGGGGTAGTGTAAAAACTACCAACAGAACTCGTTTCTGGCACCTTCCCCGGTGGAGTTGTGCATGGGGTGTGTTTGGAACATTTTGTCAGCAGCCGAGTCCAAAATTCAGCGATTCTCCATCTCAGCCCAGAAAGCAGGTAGAACAAGTTTTGTGGTGCCTTTCAGCTGCCTACCGGGGTACTGTAAAAACTACCAACAGAACTCGTTTCTGGCACCTTCCCCGGTGGAGTTGTGCATGGGGTGTGTTTGGAACATTTTGTCACCAGCCGAGTCCAAAATTCAGCCGTTCCCCATCTCTGCCCAGAAAGCAGGTACAACAAGTTTTGTGGTGCCTTTCAGCTGCCTACCGGGGTACTGTAAAAACTACCAACAGAACTCGTTTCTGGCACCTTCCCCGGTGGAGTTGTGCATGGGGTGTGTTTGGAACATTTTGTCACCAGCCCAGTCCAAAACTCAGCTGTTCCCCATCTCAGCCCAGAAAGCAGGTACAACAAGTTTTGTGGTGCCTTTCAGCTGCCTACCGGGGTAGTGTAAAAACTACCAACAGAACTCGTTTCTGGCACCTTCCCCGGTGGAGCTGTGCATGGGGTGTGTTTGGAACATTTTGTTACCAGCCGAGTCCAAAATTCAGCGATTCCCCATCTAAGCCCATAAAGCAGGTAGAAAAACTTTTGTGGTGCCTTTCAGCTGCCTACCGGGGTAGTGTAAAAAGTACCAACAGAACTCGTTTCTGGCACCTTCCCCGGTGGAGCTGTGCATGGGGTGTGTTTGGAACATTTTGTCACCAGCCGAGTCCAAAATTCAGCCGTTCCCCATCTCAGCCCAGAAAGCAGGTACAACAAGTTTTGTGGTGCCTTTCAGCTGCCTACCGGGGTAGTGTAAAAACTACCAACAGAACTCGTTTCTGGCACCTTTCCCGGTGGAGTTGTGCATGGGGTGTGTTTGGAACATTTTGTCAGCAGCCGAGTCCAAAATTCAGCGATTCTCCATCTCAGCCCAGAAAGCAGGTAGAACAAGTTTTGTGGTGCCTTTCTCTTGCCTACCAGGGTACTGTAAAAACTTCCAACAGAACTCCTTTCTCGCACCTTCCCCGGTGGAGTTGTGCATGGGGTGTGTTTGGAACATTTTGTCAGCAGCCGAGTCCAAAATTCAGCTGTTCCCCATCTCAGCCCAGAAAGCAGGTAGAACAAGTTTTGTGGTGCCTTTCAGCTGCCTACCGGGGTAGTGTAAAAACTACCAACAGAACTCGTTTCTGGCACCTTCCCCGGTGGAGCTGTGCATGGGGTGTGTTTGGAACATTTTGTCAGCAGCCGAGTCCAAAATTCAGTGATTCTCCTCTCAGCCCAGAAAGCAGGTAGAACAAGTTTTGTGGTGCCTTTCTCTTGCCTACCAGGGTACTGTAAAAACTACCAACAGAACTCGTTTCTGGCACCTTCCGCGGTGGAGTTGTGCATGGGGTGTGTTTGGAACATTTTGTCAGCAGCCGAGTCCAAAATTCAGCGGTTCCCCATCTCAGCCCAGAAAGCAGGTAGCAAAACTTTTGTGGTGCCTTTCAGCTGCCTACCGGGGTAGTGTAAAAACTACCAACAGAACTCGTTTCTGGCACCTTCCCCGGTGGAGGTGTGCATGGGGTGTGTTTGGAACATTTTGTTACCAGCCGAGTCCAAAATTCAGCCGTTCCCCATCTCAGCCCAGAAAGCAGGTAGAACAAGTTTTGTGGTGCCTTTCAGCTGCCTACCGGGGTACTGTAAAAACTACCAACAGAACTCGTTTCTGGCACCTTCCCCGGTGGAGTTGTGCATGGGGTGTGTTTGGAACATTTTGTCACCAGCCGAGTCCAAAATTCAGCGATTCCCCATCTCAGCCCAGAAAGCAGGTAGCAAAACTTTTGTGGTGCCTTTCAGCTGCCTACCGGGGTAGTGTAAAAACTACCAACAGAACTCGTTTCTGGCAACTTCCCCGGTGGAGGTGTGCATGGGGTGTGTTTGGAACATTTTGTCACCAGCCGAGTCCAAAATTCAGCGATTCCCCATCTCTGCCCAGAAAGCAGGTACAACAAGTTTTGTGGTGCCTTTCAGCTGCCTACCGGGGTAGTGTAAAAACTACCAACAGAACTCGTTTCTGGCACCTTCCCCGGTAGAGTTGTGCATGGGGTGTGTTTGGAACATTTTGTCAGCAGCCGAGTCCAAAATTCAGCCGTTCCCCATCTCAGCCCAGAAAGCAGGTAGAACAAGTTTTGTGGTGCCTTTCAGCTGCCTACCGGGGTACTGTAAAAACTACCAACAGAACTCGTTTCTGGCACCTTTGCCGGTGGAGCTGTGCATGGGGTGTGTTTGGAACATTTTGTCAGCAGCCGAGTCCAAAATTCAGCTGTTCCCCATCTCAGCCCAGAAAGCAGGTAGAACAAGGTTTGTGGTGCCTTTCAGCTGCCTACCGGGGTAGTGTAAAAACTACCAACAGAACTCGTTTCTGGCACCTTTGCCGGTGGAGCTGTGCATGGGGTGTGTTTGGAACATTTTGTTACAAGCCGAGTCCAAAATTCAGCTATTCCCCATCTCAGCCCAGAAAGCAGGTAGAACAACTTTTGTGGTGCCTTTCAGCTGCCTACCGGGGTAGTGTAAAAACTACCAACAGAACTCGTTTCTGGCACCTTCCCCGG
Organism: Falco cherrug; assembly: GCF_023634085.1. Lineage (NCBI taxonomy): Eukaryota > Metazoa > Chordata > Aves > Falconiformes > Falconidae > Falco > Falco cherrug. The sequence continues at coordinate 44,786 of NW_026599426.1, read as the reverse complement.
TGGAGTTGTGCATGGGGTGTGTTTGGAACATTTTGTCACCAGCCGAGTCCAAAATTCAGCCGTTCCCCATCTCTGCCCAGAAAGCAGGTACAACAAGTTTTGTGGTGCCTTTCAGCTGCCTACCGGGGTAGTGTAAAAACTACCAACAGAACTCGTTTCTGGCACCTTCCCCTGTGGAGTTGTGCATGGGGTGTGTTTGGAACATTTTGTCACCAGCCGAGTCCAAAATTCAGCTGATCCCCATCTCAGCCCAGAAAGCAGGTACTGAAGGGAATGATTTGTCTAAGACCTCCAGTGAAACTTATCTAATTGAGGGAGGTCTGTGGGAACTCATGAAGAACGGACTGCAAGAGAAAGAACATAATGCAATACGACTGGTGGAGGTTTAGGCCGCAAGGGCATTGCGACCTTGGGGCCTGTGGTTATACAAAACAGGATGTAGGTCCGGTTATAACCGAACTCACAGAACTTTGAATGATCTGCTGAAAGGAAGCAGGAGGCGGCCTGAAATCCCTCCGGAGTAGAGAGGTGAGCTCTGGGAAACATGGGGAATCAAGCGTCGGCCCCTGAGAGAGACGTATATGAGCTTATGAAAGCTCTTCTTAAAAAACATGGGAAGAGCATTCCTGGGCAGGATCTTAAGACAATTCTTAAGTGGGTTCAAGTTAAATTACCTGCTGTAACCGCATCCACTATTTTTACACGAGACCTTTGGGATAATGTGGGAGTGAAGTTATGGGATGCGGCGACTACGGGGAATGCTGAAGCACAGCGTATGCTCCCGTGGTGGAGAAGCATTTTTGAGGTTTTAAAAGCCCAGGAAAACAATCATAAAAAAGACTCAGACAAAGAGGAAGACCCCCCCCCCGGTGTCCCCACCGTTACCGGAGGGAGCAAAGCCCTCGGCACCACTGACAGTATGCGCCGCGGAGTATCCACCTGAAGACGACCCCTTTGACCCGGGACCCATAGACCCTGAACAGGAGCCAGAGTTATACCCCCCCGACCCACATGATGTGTGGGCCAGCATTAGACGTCAAGCCTTACAGGAGGGGGAACTGGAGATTGCCAAAACGATAGTGGCTCCTGTACTCTATCCGCGAGGCGGAGGGCGAGTCGGAGGGGGCCAATGGGAAGCTTTATCTTTTTCGGTAGTTAAGGAACTGCGTCGTACTGTTACTGAACATGGACTTTCTTCACCATACTTTGCAAGTTTGTTATCTTCTGTCTTTGATACATATGTTATGACTCCACATGATTTAAAATCTTTGGCGCAGCTGCTCCTAACACCGACTCAGTATACTTTGTGGGAGGCCCATTGGAGGGGGGGACTCCAAGCGCTCCTCTTAACTTATGCGGGTCATAACAACAATGCAATTGCTGTATTGACTTTGGAACACCTTACAGGCACGGGTCGTCATTCTAACCCGGCAGATCAAGCCCGAATCCCACGAGAAGCTCTTGAAGCGATTCGTGAGGAGGCAAAAAAGGCCTTTTTTAAGGTTCCTGACTCTCAAAAACCGCAGAAGGCTTTTACCACTATCACACAAGAACCTCGAGAACCCTATATGCAATTTATCGATAGATTAAAACAGGCTTTGGAACGCCAAATAGATAATACGGAAGCACGGGAAATTTTGTTGTTAAAATTGGCTGTTGAAAATGCTAATGCAGATTGCAGAAAGCTTTTAAAATCTCTCCCGAATCAAAACCCTACTTTAGTTGAAATGATCGAGGCATGTAACAGAATCGGTACTGTAGATTATAAATTTGAGGCCATGGCTGCTGCTTTTGCAGCCATGCGTAGCCAGTTGGGGAATTGCTATAGCTGCGGTAAACCTGGTCATCTAAAGAAAAATTGTCTGGCTACTAAGGCTGGCGCTAAGCCCAGAGTCCCAGGAATTTGTCCTAGATGTAAAAAGGGTCGTCATTATGCTAATCAATGTCGGTCCAAGTATGATTTGCAGGGACAACCAATCCAGGGAAACCGATCTCGGAGCGCGGGACAGCGACGCGCGCAGACACAAATAACGCCGTCACCCTTCAACAATTCCCAAAGAGGAGCAGCAGCAGCGCCTCAAGTCTTCGCCCAGCAACAACCGGCAGCGCAGGATTGGACCTGGCAACCGCCCACACAGTAACGTTACTTGATTCCTCGGTTCACTTATTGTCAACAGATGTTTCAGGACCCTTACCCCCAAAAACACAGGCCTTATTGATAGGGAGGTTTTCTACAACATTATCTGGTCTTTTTGTATTACCAGGTGTTATTGACTCTGATAGTACTGAAAACATTAAAATCATGGCATGGACCCCGTTTCCTCCCTGCACGGTGCCGGAAGGTAGCCGTATAGCACAACTGATCCTTATGCCCACAAGCAAAGATTGTTTAAATTTGGACCAGCTCCAACAAAGGCAGGGTGGGTTTGGTTCAACTGGGGACCCACAAATTTTATGGGTACAGTCTCTTTCTCAAAAACGGCCTATGTGCCAATGTACCCTTATTCGAGGGGAACAAAAAGTAGTTTTGAATGGGATTATTGACACCGGAGCCGATGTTACAGTAATATCTCATGCTAAATGGCCACCGCTGTGGCCGCTAACCAATACTCCACAGGCATTAGCTGGGATTGGCGGAACTGGCAAAAGCCACCAGAGCCTGGAGCTGATCCAAATTCAGGGCCCAGAAGGGCGTATTGCTTCTGTTAAACCTTTTGTGTTACCTGTTCCCATGGTTTTATGGGGACGAGACGTGCTATCACAGTGGGGAATGACAATTCGCACCCATTTTTAGGTGGGGCCATTGAAATGCGCGACACCCTTAAATTAACCTGGAAAATTGATGCTCCCATTTGGGTGGATCAATGGCCCCTACCTTTAGAAAAGCTTCGCGCCCTTCAGGACCTGGTCACAGAACAACTCGAAAAGGGACACATTGTGCCTTCTACCAGCCCTTGGAATTCTCCTGTTTTTGTTATCCGAAAACAGACTGGCAAGTGGCGCTTGCTCCATGACCTTAGAAAAATCAATGACGCCATGGAAACTATGGGGGCCTTGCAACCTGGACTCCCGTCTCCTACAATGATTCCCAGAGATTGGCATTTAACTGTTATTGATCTCAAAGATTGCTTTTTTAATATCCCCTTGCATCCAGATGATGCTCCTAAATTTGCTTTTTCAGTTCCTAGCGTCAATATGCAGGCTCCATTGCAGAGATATCAGTGGGTTGTGTTGCCACAAGGAATGAAAAATAGCCCGACAATATGTCAATGGTATGTAGCTAAGGTACTTAGCCCTGTCCGAATCACAATGCCTGATGTCCTATTGTATCATTATATGGATGATATCCTAGTGGCTGCACAACATCACATAGTCATGGAGAAAGCTGTAGCCCTTGTCACGGCGGCCGTTAACTCGGCAGGCCTCTGTATTGCGCCAGAAAAAATTCAAAAAACACCCCCGTGGAAATATCTGGGCTGGCGCATAAGAGCCCAAACCATAGTTCCTCAACCTTTGCAGATACAGACTGATGTAAGAAATTTACACGATGCACAAAAGTTGTTAGGAACAATTAATTGGGTTCGGCCTTTGCTAGGGATTTCTAATGCAGATTTGAGCCCTTTGTTTGAGTTGCTCAAGGGAGACACAGATTTACGTTCTCAACGCCGTCTTAACCCTGAGGCTGTTACCTCGTTACAGAAAGTTGCTACAGCCATTGCTTCTAGACAAGCACACCGATGTGATCCCAATCTCGCTTTTTCTTTAATCGTTTTGAACCCAGCTCGACAACCCTATGTGTTAATATTTCAATGGGATCCACAAAAATCGGATCCGTTGTTGATTATCGAGTGGGTCTTTTTATCTAACCAGTCTACGAAAACTATTGTAACACAACACGAGATGTTTGCTCACCTGATAATTAAGGCCAGACAACGATTGTTGATGTTATCAGGAACTGATTTTGCTTATATTTGTTTACCTGTGACAACCATATATCTGCAATGGCTTTATCAACAATCAGACATTTTTATGTTAGCATTAGCAGGTTATATGGGCCAGATTACATCCCACCCACCTTCACATAAGCTGCTTAATGCTAATTTTTGTATAACTTTTAAACCAAAACGAAGTGATCAACCATTGCAAGCCCTTACTGTATTTACAGATGGATCTGGAAAATCACACAAATCAGTTATAGTATGGTGGGACGACCAACGTGAGCGTTGGGATTCAGACGTTAAAACAGTCCCTGGCTCCCCTCAGATAGTGGAACTGGCTGCGATAGTTCGAGTCTTTCGAAAATGGTCAACGCCAGTTAATGTTATCACTGATTCAGCTTATGTTGCAGGAATAGTTGAGCGAGCTGAAGCATCTGTGTTGCGTGACATTCCGCACTTTGACTTATTTGCTTTATTACAAGAACTCGTTTTTCTTCTGGACTCTCGCCCTTACCCCTATTTTGTTATGCATGTCAGATCGCACACTTCTCTACCTGGCTTCATTGCAGAAGGTAATCGCCGAGCTGATCTTTTGACATTACCGGTACAAGTGTTACCAGATCGTGTAGCTCAAGCTATTCTTTTTTCCACCAAAATGCTGGAGGCCTTAAAAGACAGTTTGGCCTTACCTCCCAGCAAGCATCTAACATTATTGCTACGTGCCCTGACTGCCAAAGATATTCTTTTCCGTCTGTTGCAGGCGGAGTCAACCCTCGAGGACTACAAAGTTTACAGTTGTGGCAAACCGATGTTACCCACTATTCAGAGTTTGGCAATTTGAAATATATCCACTCTTCTATTGACACCTTTTCAGGTGCCTTATTTGCTTCTTGTCATACAGGAGAAAAAGCACGTGATGTCCGTAAGCATCTTATGCGTGCTTTTGCTACATTGGGTATCCCGGTACAAATCAAAACAGACAATGGTCCTGCTTATGTCTCTAAAGCAATGCAAACATTTTTTGAATCTTGGGGTGTAACTCACACTACTGGCATCCCTCATTCTCCTACAGGCCAATCTTTAATTGAACGCTCCCATCAATCATTAAAACGTTTACTACAACAACAAAAAGGGGGAATAGGAGTTGCTACTCCTGAGGAACGATTACAGAAAGCCTTATATGTTTTTAACTTTTTGAATTGTTCTTTATTAGACAGCAATCCTCCAATAATCCGACATTTTAACACAAATACTTCACTCGAGATGCGAATTAAAGCTCCTGTACTGGTCCGTGATCCAGAAACGGGTAAGATAATGGGGCCTTATCCCCTTGTCACGTGGGGCAGAGGCTATGCTTGTGTTTCCACAGAGAGAGGCCCCCGGTGGATCCCAGCAAAGAACGTGCGACCATTCCGTGAACCCTTACCACAAGTTTCGTCTGAAGATTTTGAACAGCGTCTAGGAGAACCTCTCGCAAAAGGAACAGAGCCTGAGGACTCAAATATTTTAAATGAATAGTCGCTATACGCGTGAGTGCCACGAAGTACTCTCTGGGAAAGTTCTTTGCAACTTGTGCGGACACTGTGACCCTTGGGTGTTATGTGTATGTTATACTTGTAGCAAGGAGTGGTGGTGCCGCTTAACTCATTCTGGGCGTTGGTGTAATCTTTGCCTAAAGAAAGAATTTGATACAGTGAGACTGTCACTTATAACAGGGCATGAACCCTTAGAAAATAGTCGCTTTTTTGATTATCGCGCTGACTGGCAAAGAGTGATTATTGAGAGGGCTAAAATCATACAAATTTGTGGTTTAGAATGTAGTAAAACTAATTTAGTACCTGCTATTTGGCTAGTCTTGAGAGAAGACTGGGAATGTATAAAGCAAAAGTGTGAAAAGCGGTTCGCCTGGAAAAGAAAAACCAAGCGATAGAACTGATCCTATAAAAGGAAAAAATGAAAATGATTAAGAGTAGCTCTAGCATGATGTGCCTCTTGGCAGGTATCATTACCTCCATCCTCGTTAGCAGTACAAAAGCTTGGGAAACCCTCAAGCACATAGAGGAGAGAAAGAATCTGTGGGTCACTTGGGCGGAAAAAATCAATCAGAGTAGCCTTTGTCTCTCAATGGCTACTCCTTCTGATCCTTTTAGAACGTGTTTATTAGGAATCCCTATTAACATGAGCCTGATAAACAACTCTACTATAACTCTTGACCCTTCTGTTGTCACTTGTGGTTTCCGTCACCAGCCACCTTTTAGGACACCTCTGTGCTGTGACAAAAATAATATTACCTTTAACGCTTCTTCCCCTTTTATGAAATGCAATAGCTCTCTGTGTACCACAACTAGAGAAATACAGGAGTTTAACCTTTTAGGCTCTGCCCCCTCAGATCTATGTTTTTGGTTTAACTCTCATATTAATCAAGATGATCCCGTTGATGTCACGTCATATAGGCCATACAACGTGACAGCATATTGTCAAAAAACTATTAATGTTACAACGGTCACGTCCAACGCAGGACGGCTGCCAGAGGGAATGTTTTTAATTTGTGGTGATCGAGCTTGGCAAGGAATTCCTCGAAGTGCTAAGGGAGGGCCTTGTTATGTTGGCCGTTTAACGCTGTTTACACCAAGCATTACTAACATCTTTCAAGCCAATCGTACTTCAAGTTCTCACCGCAGTAAAAGAGCTCTGGTAGAACTAGGCAATGATTGTAAGGATAATGTGGAACTCTGGAATCCTCCTGAAGTTATTTTAGCTAGCATATTTGCCCCCGGGATAGCTACAGCACAAGCACTGACACAACTAAGGAAATTAGCATGTTGGACCGGAAAACAGGTTAATATAACGACAAATGTTTTGTCTGAATTGGCCAGTGACGTCCAAGGAATAAGACATGCCCTGTTACAAAATCGTGCCGCAATAGATTTTCTACTTTTAGCACAAGGGCACGGATGTGATGAGTTTGAAGAGATGTGCTGTATGAACCTTTCTGATCACTCCCAATCAATACACAAACAACTTTCTATTTTAAGGGATAATATGAAAAAACTTCGAGAAAGTAGTGATCCTTTTACAGATTGGTTATCTTCATTAGGTTTGTCTGGATGGTGGATTACAATTTTGGAAAAAATAGCTGTTGTAATAATAATAGTGTTATTGTTAGCTTTGCTTTTGCCGTGTGTTATGCAATGTTTACAGAAGCTAATAGCTAACTCTGTGAAACGAGTTTTTATGGTGCAACAAGAAGGGGGAAATGAAGGGAATGATTTGTCTAAGACCTCCAGTGAAACTTATCTAATTGAGGGAGGTCTGTGGGAACTCATGAAGAACGGACTGCAAGAGAAAGAACATAATGCAATACGACTGGTGGAGGTTTAGGCCGCAAGGGCATTGCGACCTTGGGGCCTGTGGTTATACAAAACAGGATGTAGGTCCGGTTATAACCGAAACTGTCAGCAAGCATAAGATTGAGGCATACAATAGAAAGTACCGAAGCATAACTTGTAACCCTAGGAAACGAAATAAGCAGAGTGAAGAGGAACAGCGAATAAGGAATTTAGCTTTTGCAATATGTAATCACTTTTGCAATATGTAACCAATGAGCTTTGTGCACGATAATCTTAGACTATGTATGCAGCCTTATAAAAGAAGCATGTTAAGAACAATAAAGCAGATCTGATCTGATTCCACCTGACCGGGTCTCCGTCTCTCAATCGCGGCAGGTACAACAAGTTTTGTGGTGCCTTTCAGCTGCCTACCGGGGTAGTATAAAAACTACCAAAAGAACTTGTTTCTGGCCCCTTCCCCGGTGGAGTTGTGCATGGGGTGTGTTTTGAACAATTTGTCACCAGCCGAGTCCAAAATTCAGCTATTCTCCATCTCAGCCCAGAAAGCAGGTACAACAAGTTTTGTAGTGCCTTTCTCTTGCCTACCGGGGTAGTGTAAAAACTACCAACAGAACTCGTTTCTGGCACCTTCCCCGGAGGAGTTGTGCATGGGGTGTGTTTGGAACATTTTGTCAGCAGCCGAGTCCAAAATTCAGCGATTCCCCATCTCAGCCCAGAAAGCAGGTAGAACAAGTTTTGTGGTGCCTTTCAGCTGCCTACCGGGGTACTGTAAAAACTACCAACAGAACTCTTTTCTGGCACCTTCCCCGGTGGAGCTGTGCATGGGGTGTGTTTGGAACATTTTGTCACCAGCCGAGTCCAAAATTCAGCGATTCTCCATCTCAGCCCAGAAAGCAGGTAGAACAAGTTTTGTGGTGCCTTTCAGCTGCCTACCGGGGTACTGTAAAAACTACCAACAGAACTCGTTTCTGGCACCTTCCCCGGTGGAGGTGTGCATGGGGTGTGTTTGGAACATTTTGTCAGCAGCCCAGTCCAAAATTCAGCTGATCCCCATCTCAGCCCAGAAAGCAGGTAGAAAAAACTTTTGTGGTGCCTTTCAGCTGCCTACCGGGGTAGTGTAAAAACTACCAACAGAACTCGTTTCTGGCACCTTCCCCGGTGGAGTTGTGCATGGGGTGTGTTTGGAACATTTTTTCACCAGCCGAGTCCAAAATTCAGCTGTTCCCCATCTCAGACCAGAAAGCAGTTAGAAAAACTTTTGTGGTGCCTTTCAGCTGCCTACCGGGGTAGTGTAAAAACTACCAACAGAACTCGTTTCTGGCACCTTTGCCAGTGAAGGTGTGCATGGGGTGTGTTTGGAACATTTTGTTACCAGCCGAGTCCAAAATTCAGCCGTTCCCCATCTCAGCCCAGAAAGCAGGTAGAACAAGTTTTGTGGTGCCTTTCAGCTGCCTACCGGGGTACTGTAAAAACTACCAACAGAACTCGTTTCTGGCACCTTCCCCGGTGGAGTTGTGCATGGGGTGTGTTTGGAACATTTTGTCAGCAGCCGAGTCCAAAATTCAGCGATTCCCCATCTCAGCCCAGAAAGCAGGTAGAACAAGTTTTGTGGCGCCTTTCAGCTGCCTACCGGGGTAGTGTAAAAACTACCAACAGAACTCGTTTCTGGCACCTTCCCCGGTGGAGTTGTGCATGGGGTGTGTTTGGAACATTTTGTTACCAGCCGAGTCCAAAATTCAGCGATTCTCCATCTCAGCCCAGAAAGCAGGTAGAACAAGTTTTGTGGTGCCTTTCAGCTGCCTACCGGGGTAGTGTAAAAACTACCAACAGAACTCGTTTCTGGCACCTTCCCCGGTGGAGTTGTGCATGGGGTGTGTTTGGAACATTTTGTCAGCAGCCGAGTCCAAAATTCAGCCGTTCCCCATCTCAGCCCAGAAAGCAGGTAGAACAAGTTTTGTGGTGCCTTTCAGCTGCCTACCGGGGTACTGTAAAAAACTACCAACAGAACTCGTTTCTGGCACCTTTCCCCGGTGGAGCTGTGCATGGGGTGTGTTTGGAACATTTTTTCACCAGCCGAGTCCAAAATTCAGCGATTCTCCTCTCAGCCCAGAAAGCAGGTAGAACAAGTTTTGTGGTGCCTTTCTCTTGCCTACCAGGGTACTGTAAAAAACTACCAACAGAACTCGTTTCTGGCACCTTTCCCGGTGGAGTTGTGCATGGGGTGTGTTTGGAACATTTTTTTCACCAGCCGAGTCCAAAATTCAGCCGTTCCCCATCTCTGCCCCAGAAAGCAGGTACAACAAGTTTTGTGGTGCCTTTCAGCTGCCTACCGGGGTAGTGTAAAAACTACCAACAGAACTCGTTTCTGGCACCTTCCCCGGTGGAGTTGTGCATGGGGTGTGTTTGGAACATTTTGTCACCAGCCCAGTCCAAAACTCAGCTGTTCCCCATCTCAGCCCAGAAAGCAGGTACAACAAGTTTTGTGGTGCCTTTCAGCTGCCTACCGGGGTAGTGTAAAAACTACCAACAGAAACTCGTTTCTGGCACCTTCCCCGGTGGAGCTGTGCATGGGGTGTGTTTGGAACATTTTGTTACCAGCCGAGTCCAAAATTCAGCGATTCCCCATCTAAGCCCATAAAGCAGGTAGAAAAACTTTTGTGGTGCCTTTCAGCTGCCTACCGGGGTAGTGTAAAAACTACCAACAGAACTCGTTTCTGGCACCTTCCCCGGTGGAGCTGTGCATGGGGTGTGTTTGGAACATTTTGTCACCAGCCGAGTCCAAAATTCAGCCGTTCCCCATCTCAGCCCAGAAAGCAGGTACAACAAGTTTTGTGGTGCCTTTCAGCTGCCTACCGGGGTAGTGTAAAAACTACCAACAGAAACTCGTTTCTGGCACCTTTCCCGGTGGAGTTGTGCATGGGGTGTGTTTGGAACATTTTGTCACCAGCCGAGTCCAAAATTCAGCGATTCTCCATCTCAGCCCAGAAAGCAGGTAGAACAAGTTTTGTGGTGCCTTTCTCTTGCCTACCAGGATACTGTAAAAAACTTCCAACAGAACTCCTTTCTCGCACCTTCCCCGGTGGAGTTGTGCATGGGGTGTGTTTGGAACATTTTGTCAGCAGCCGAGTCCAAAATTCAGCTGTTCCCCATCTCAGCCCAGAAAGCAGGTAGAACAAGTTTTGTGGTGCCTTTCAGCTGCCTACCGGGGTAGTGTAAAAACTACCAACAGAACTCGTTTCTGGCACCTTCCCCGGTGGAGCTGTGCATGGGGTGTGTTTGGAACATTTTTTCACCAGCCGAGTCCAAAATTCAGTGATTCTCCTCTCAGCCCAGAAAGCAGGTAGAACAAGTTTTGTGGTGCCTTTCTCTTGCCTACCAGGGTACTGTAAAAAACTACCAACAGAACTCGTTTCTGGCACCTTCCCCGGTGGAGTTGTGCATCGGGGTGTGTTTGGAACATTTTGTCAGCAGCCGAGTCCAAAATTCAGCGATTCCCCATCTCAGCCCAGAAAGCAGGTAGCAAAACTTTTGTGGTGCCTTTCAGCTGCCTACCGGGGTAGTGTAAAAACTACCAACAGAACTCGTTTCTGGCACCTTCCCCGGTGGAGGTGTGCATGGGGTGTGTTTGGAACATTTTGTTACCAGCCGAGTCCAAAATTCAGCCGTTCCCCATCTCAGCCCAGAAAGCAGGTAGAACAAGTTTTGTGGTGCCTTTCAGCTGCCTACCGGGGTACTGTAAAAACTACCAACAGAACTCGTTTCTGGCACCTTCCCCGGTGGAGTTGTGCATGGGGGTGTGTTTGGAACATTTTGTCACCAGCCGAGTCCAAAATTCAGCGATTCCCCATCTCAGCCCAGAAAGCAGGTAGCAAAACTTTTGTGGTGCCTTTCAGCTGCCTACCGGGGTAGTGTAAAAACTACCAACAGAACTCGTTTCTGGCAACTTCCCCGGTGGAGGTGTGCATGGGGTGTGTTTGGAAACATTTTGTCACCAGCCGAGTCCAAAATTGAGCCGTTCCCCATCTCTGCCCAGAAAGCAGGTACAACAAGTTTTGTGGTGCCTTTCAGCTGCCTACCGGGGTAGTGTAAAAACTACCAACAGAACTCGTTTCTGGCACCTTCCCCGGTAGAGTTGTGCATGGGGGTGTGTTTGGAACATTTTGTCAGCAGCCGAGTCCAAAATTCAGCTGTTCCCCATCTAAGCCCAGAAAGCAGGTAGAACAAGTTTTGTGGTGCCTTTCAGCTGCCTACCGGGGTACTGTAAAAACTACCAACAGAACTCGTTTCTGGCACCTTTGCCGGTGGAGCTGTGCATGGGGTGTGTTTGGAACATTTTGTCAGCAGCCGAGTCCAAAATTCAGCTGTTCCCCATCTCAGCCCAGAAAGCAGGTAGAACAAGGTTTGTGGTGCCTTTCAGCTGCCTACCGGGGTAGTGTAAAAAACTACCAACAGAACTCGTTTCTGGCACCTTCCCCGGTGGAGCTGTGCATGGGGTGTGTTTGGAACATTTTGTTACAAGCCGAGTCCAAAATTCAGCTATTCCCCATCTCAAGCCCAGAAAGCAGGTAGAACAACTTTTGTGGTGCCTTTCAGCTGCCTACCGGGGTAGTGTAAAAACTACCAACAGAAACTCGTTTCTGGCACCTTCCCCGGTGGAGTTGTGCATGGGGTGTGTTTGGAACATTTTGTCACCAGCCGAGTCCAAAATTCAGCCGTTCCCCATCTCTGCCCAGAAAGCAGGTACAACAAGTTTTGTGGTGCCTTTCAGCTGCCTACCGGGGTAGTGTAAAAACTACCAACAGAACTCGTTTCTGGCACCTTCCCCTGTGGAGTTGTGCATGGGGTGTGTTTGGAACATTTTGTCACCAGCCGAGTCCAAAATTCAGCTGATCCCCATCTCAGCCCAGAAAGCAGGTACAACAAGTTTTGTGGTGCCTTTCAGCTGCCTACCGGGGTAGTGTAAAAACTACCAAAAGAACTTGTTTCTGGCCCCTTCCCCGGTGGAGTTGTGCATGGGGTGTGTTTTGAACAATTTGTCACCAGCCGAGTCCAAAATTCAGCTATTCTCCATCTCAGCCCAGAAAGAAGGTACAACAAGTTTTGTAGTGCCTTTCTCTTGCCTACCGGGGTAGTGTAAAAACTACCAACAGAACTCGTTTCTGGCACCTTCCCCGGAGGAGTTGTGCATGGGGTGTGTTTGGAACATTTTGTCAGCAGCCGAGTCCAAAATTCAGCGATTCCCCATCTCTGCCCAGAAAGCAGGTAGAACAAGTTTTGTGGTGCCTTTCAGCTGCCTACCGGGGTACTGTAAAAACTACCAACAGAACTCGTTTCTGGCACCTTCCCCGGTGGAGCTGTGCATGGGGTGTGTTTGGAACATTTTGTCACCAGCCGAGTCCAAAATTCAGCGATTCTCCATCTCAGCCCAGAAAGCAGGTAGAACAAGTTTTGTGGTGCCTTTCAGCTGCCTACCGGGGTACTGTAAAAACAACCAACAGAACTCGTTTCTGGCACCTTCCCCGGTGGAGTTGTGCATGGGGTGTGTTTGGAACATTTTGTCACCAGCCCAGTCCAAAATTCAGCTGATCCCCATCTCAGACCAGAAAGCAGGTAGAAAAACTTTTGTCGTGCCTTTCAGCTGCCTACCGGGGTAGTGTAAAAACTACCAACAGAACTCGTTTCTGGCACCTTCCCCGGTGGAGGTGTGCATGGGGTGTGTTTGGAACATTTTGTCAGCAGCCGAGTCCAAAATTCAGCGATTCCCCATCTCAGCCCAGAAAGCAGGTAGAACAAGTTTTGTGGTGCCTTTCAGCTGCCTACCGGGGTAGTGTAAAAACTACCAACAGAACTCGTTTCTGGCACCTTCCCCGGTGGAGTTGTGCATGGGGTGTGTTTGGAACATTTTGTCACCAGCCGAGTCCAAAATTCAGCGATTCCCCATCTCAGCCCAGAAAGCAGGTAGAACAAGTTTTGTGGTGCCTTTCAGCTGCCTACCGGGGTAGTGTAAAAACTACCAACAGAACTCGTTTCTGGCACCTTCCCCGGTGGAGTTGTGCATGGGGTGTGTTTGGAACATTTTTTCACCAGCCGAGTCCAAAATTCAGCTGTTCCCCATCTCAGACCAGAAAGCAGGTAGAAAAACTTTTGTGGTGCCTTTCAGCTGCCTACCGGGGTAGTGTAAAAACTACCAACAGAACTCGTTTCTGGCACCTTTGCCAGTGAAGGTGTGCATGGGGTGTGTTTGGAACATTTTGTCACCAGCCCAGTCCAAAATTCAGCGATTCCCCATCTCAGCCCAGAAAGCAGGTAGAACAAGTTTTGTAGTGCCTTTCTCTTGCCTACCGGGGTAGTGTAAAAACTACCAACAGAACTCGTTTCTGGCACCTTCCCCGGAGGAGTTGTGCATGGGGTGTGTTTGGAACATTTTGTCAGCAGCCGAGTCCAAAATTCAGCGATTCTCCATCTCAGCCCAGAAAACAGGTACAACAAGTTTTGTGGTGCCTTTCAGCTGCCTACCAGGGTACTGTAAAAACTTCCAACAGAACTCCTTTCTCGCACCTTCCCCGGTGGAGTTGTGCATGGGGTGTGTTTGGAACATTTTGTCACCAGCCGAGTCCAAAATTCAGCCGTTCCCCATCTCAGCCCAGAAAGCAGGTAGAACAAGTTTTGTGGTGCCTTTCAGCTGCCTACCGGGGTACTGTAAAAACTACCAACAGAACTCGTTTCTGGCACCTTCCCCGGTGGAGCTGTGCATGGGGTGTGTTTGGAACATTTTTTCACCAGCCGAGTCCAAAATTCAGTGATTCTCCTCTCAGCCCAGAAAGCAGGTAGAACAAGTTTTGTGGTGCCTTTCTCTTGCCTACCAGGGTACTGTAAAAACTACCAACAGAACTCGTTTCTGGCACCTTCCCCGGTGGAGTTGTGCATGGGGTGTGTTTGGAACATTTTGTCAGCAGCCGAGTCCAAAACTCAGCTGTTCCCCATCTCAGCCCAGAAAGCAGGTAGCAAAACTTTTGTGGTGCCTTTCAGCTGCCTACCGGGGTAGTGTAAAAACTACCAACAGAACTCGTTTCTGGCACCTTCCCCGGTGGAGCTGTGCATGGGGTGTGTTTGGAACATTTTGTCACCAGCCGAGTCCAAAACTCAGCTGTTCCCCATCTCAGCCCAGAAAGCAGGTAGCAAAACTTTTGTGGTGCCTTTCAGCTGCCTACCGGGGTAGTGTAAAAACTACCAACAGAACTCGTTTCTGGCAACTTCCCCAGTGGAGGTGTGCATGGGGTGTGTTTGGAACATTTTGTCACCAGCCGAGTCCAAAATTCAGCCGTTCCCCATCTCTGCCCAGAAAGCAGGTACAACAAGTTTTGTGGTGCCTTTCAGCTGCCTACCGGGGTAGTGTAAAAACTACCAACAGAACTCGTTTCTGGCACCTTCCCCGGTGGAGTTGTGCATGGGGTGTGTTTGGAACATTTTGTCAGCAGCCGAGTCCAAAATTCAGCTGTTCCCCATCTAAGCCCAGAAAGCAGGTAGAACAAGTTTTGTGGTGCCTTTCAGCTGCCTACCGGGGTACTGTAAAAACTACCAACAGAACTCGTTTCTGGCACCTTTGCCGGTGGAGCTGTGCATGGGGTGTGTTTGGAACATTTTGTCAGCAGCCGAGTCCAAAATTCAGCTGTTCCCCATCTCAGCCCAGAAAGCAGGTAGAACAAGGTTTGTGGTGCCTTTCAGCTGCCTACCGGGGTAGTGTAAAAACTACCAACAGAACTCGTTTCTGGCACCTTCCCCGGTGGAGCTGTGCATGGGGTGTGTTTGGAACATTTTGTTACAAGCCGAGTCCAAAATTCAGCTATTCCCCATCTCAGCCCAGAAAGCAGGTAGAACAACTTTTGTGGTGCCTTTCAGCTGCCTACCGGGGTAGTGTAAAAACTACCAACAGAACTCGTTTCTGGCACCTTCCCCGGTGGAGTTGTGCATGGGGTGTGTTTGGAACATTTTGTCACCAGCCGAGTCCAAAATTCAGCCGTTCCCCATCTCTGCCCAGAAAGCAGGTACAACAAGTTTTGTGGTGCCTTTCAGCTGCCTACCGGGGTAGTGTAAAAACTACCAACAGAACTCGTTTCTGGCACCTTCCCCTGTGGAGTTGTGCATGGGGTGTGTTTGGAACATTTTGTCACCAGCCGAGTCCAAAATTCAGCTGATCCCCATCTCAGCCCAGAAAGCAGGTACAACAAGTTTTGTGGTGCCTTTCAGCTGCCTACCGGGGTAGTGTAAAAACTACCAAAAGAACTTGTTTCTGGCCCCTTCCCCGGTGGAGTTGTGCATGGGGTGTGTTTTGAACAATTTGTCACCAGCCGAGTCCAAAATTCAGCTATTCTCCATCTCAGCCCAGAAAGCAGGTACAACAAGTTTTGTAGTGCCTTTCTCTTGCCTACCGGGGTAGTGTAAAAACTACCAACAGAACTCGTTTCTGGCACCTTCCCCGGAGGAGTTGTGCATGGGGTGTGTTTGGAACATTTTGTCAGCAGCCGAGTCCAAAATTCAGCGATTCCCCATCTCAGCCCAGAAAGCAGGTAGAACAAGTTTTGTGGTGCCTTTCAGCTGCCTACCGGGGTACTGTAAAAACTACCAACAGAACTCGTTTCTGGCACCTTCCCCGGTGGAGGTGTGCATGGGGTGTGTTTGGAACATTTTGTCACCAGCCGAGTCCAAAATTCAGCGATTCTCCATCTCAGCCCAGAAAGCAGGTAGAACAAGTTTTGTGGTGCCTTTCAGCTGCCTACCGGGGTAGTGTAAAAACTACCAACAGAACTCGTTTCTGGCACCTTCCCCGGTGGAGTTGTGCATGGGGTGTGTTTGGAACATTTTGTCAGCAGCCGAGTCCAAAATTCAGCGATTCCCCATCTCAGCCCAGAAAGCTGGTAGAACAAGTTTTGTGGTGCCTTTCAGCTGCCTACTGGGGTACTGTAAAAACTACCAACAGAACTCGTTTCTGGCACCTTCCCCGGTGGAGTTGTGCATGGGGTGTGTTTGGAACATTTTGTCACCAGCCGAGTCCAAAATTCAGCGATTCCCCATCTCAGCCCAGAAAGCAGGTAGAACAAGTTTTGTGGTGCCTTTCAGCTGCCTACCGGGGTAGTGTAAAAACTACCAACAGAACTCGTTTCTGGCACCTTCCCCGGTGGAGTTGTGCATGGGGTGTGTTTGGAACATTTTTTCACCAGCCGAGTCCAAAATTCAGCTGTTCCCCATCTCAGACCAGAAAGCAGGTAGAAAAACTTTTGTGGTGCCTTTCAGCTGCCTACCGGGGTACTGTAAAAACTACCAACAGAACTCGTTTCTGGCACCTTTGCCAGTGAAGGTGTGCATGGGGTGTGTTTGGAACATTTTGTCACCAGCCGAGTCCAAAATTCAACGATTCCCCATCTCAGCCCAGAAAGCAGGTACAACAAGTTTTGTGGTGCCTTTCTCTTGCCTACCGGGGTAGTGTAAAAACTACCAACAGAACTCGTTTCTGGCACCTTCCCCGGAGGAGTTGTGCATGGGGTGTGTTTGGAACATTTTGTCAGCAGCCGAGTCCAAAATTCAGCGATTCTCCATCTCAGCCCAGAAAGCAGGTAGAACAAGTTTTGTGGTGCCTTTCTCTTGCCTACCAGGGTACTGTAAAAACTTCCAACAGAACTCCTTTCTCGCACCTTCCCCGGTGGAGTTGTGCATGGGGTGTGTTTGGAACATTTTGTCACCAGCCGAGTCCAAAATTCAGCCGTTCCCCATCTCAGCCCAGAAAGCAGGTAGAACAAGTTTTGTGGTGCCTTTCAGCTGCCTACCGGGGTAGTGTAAAAACTACCAACAGAACTCGTTTCTGGCACCTTCCCCGGTGGAGCTGTGCATGGGGTGTGTTTGGAACATTTTTTCACCAGCCGAGTCCAAAATTCAGTGATTCTCCTCTCAGCCCAGAAAGCAGGTAGAACAAGTTTTGTGGTGCCTTTCTCTTGCCTACCAGGGTACTGTAAAAACTACCAACAGAACTCGTTTCTGGCACCTTCCCCGGTGGAGTTGTGCATGGGGTGTGTTTGGAACATTTTGTCAGCAGCCGAGTCCAAAACTCAGCTGTTCCCCATCTCAGCCCAGAAAGCAGGTAGCAAAACTTTTGTGGTGCCTTTCAGCTGCCTACCGGGGTAGTGTAAAAACTACCAACAGAACTCGTTTCTGGCACCTTCCCCGGTGGAGTTGTGCATGGGGTGTGTTTGGAACATTTTTTCACCAGCCGAGTCCAAAATTCAGCTGTTCCCCATCTCAGCCCAGAAAGCAGGTAGAACAACTTTTGTGGTGCCTTTCAGCTGCCTACCGGGGTAGTGTAAAAACTACCAACAGAACTCGTTTCTGGCACCTTCCCCGGTGGAGTTGTGCATGGGGTGTGTTTGGAACATTTTGTCACCAGCCGAGTCCAAAATTCAGCCGTTCCTCATCTCTGCCCAGAAAGCAGGTAGAAAAACTTTTGTGGTGCCTTTCAGCTGCCTACCGGGGTAGTGTAAAAACTACCAACAGAACTCGTTTCTGGCACCTTCCCCTGTGGAGTTGTGCATGGGGTGTGTTTGGAACATTTTGGCAGCAGCCGAGTCCAAAATTCAGCTGATCCCCATCTCAGCCCAGAAAGCAGGTACAACAAGTTTTGTGGTGCCTTTCAGCTGCCTACCGGGGTAGTGTAAAAACTACCAACAGAACTCGTTTCTGGCAACTTCCCCGGTGGAGTTGTGCATGGGGTGTGTTTTGAACAATTTGTCACCAGCCGAGTCCAAAATTCAGCTATTCTCAATCTCAGCCCAGAAAGCAGGTACAACAAGTTTTGTAGTGCCTTTCAGCTGCCTTCCGGGGTAGTGTAAAAACTACCAACAGAACTCGTTTCTGGCACCTTCCCCGGAGGAGTTGTGCATGGGGTGTGTTTGGAACATTTTGTCAGCAGCCGAGTCCAAAATTCAGCGATTCCCCATCTCAGCCCAGAAAGCAGGTAGAACAAGTTTTGTGGTGCCTTTCAGCTGCCTACCGGGGTAGTGTAAAAACTACCAAAAGAACTCGTTTCTGGCACCTTCCCCGGTGGAGTTGTGCATGGGGTGTGTTTGGAACATTTTTTCACCAGCCGAGTCCAAAATTCAGCTGTTCCCCATCTCAGCCCAGAAAGCAGGTAGAAAAACTTTTGTGGTGCCTTTCAGCTGCCTACCGGGGTAGTGTAAAAACTACCAACAGAACTCGTTTCTGGCACCTTTCCCGGTGGAGCTGTGCATGGGGTGTGTTTGGAACATTTTGTCACCAGCCGAGTCCAAAATTCAGCGATTCTCCATCTCAGCCCAGAAAGCAGGTAGAACAAGTTTTGTTGTGCCTTTCAGCTGCCTACCGGGGTACTGTAAAAACTACCAACAGAACTCGTTTCTGGCACCTTCCCCGGTGGAGGTGTGCATGGGGTGTGTTTGGAACATTTTGTCACCAGCCGAGTCCAAAATTCAGCGATTCCCCATCTCAGCCCAGAAAGCAGGTAGAACAAGTTTTGTGGTGCCTTTCAGCTGCCTACCGGGGTACTGTAAAAACTACCAACAGAACTCGTTTCTGGCACCTTCCCCGGTGGAGGTGTGCATGGGGTGTGTTTGGAACATTTTGTCAGCAGCCGAGTCCAAAATTCAGCGATTCCCCATCTCAGCCCAGAAAGCAGGTAGAACAAGTTTTGTGGTGCCTTTCAGCTGCCTACCGGGGTAGTGTAAAAACTACCAACAGAACTCGTTTCTGGCACCTTCCCCGGTGGAGTTGTGCATGGGGTGTGTTTGGAACATTTTGTCAGCAGCCGAGTCCAAAATTCAGCTGTTCCCCATCTCAGACCAGAAAGCAGGTAGAAAAACTTTTGTGGTGCCTTTCAGCTGCCTACCAGGGTAGTGTAAAAACTACCAACAGAACTCGTTTCTGGCACCTTTGCCAGTGAAGGTGTGCATGGGGTGTGTTTGGAACATTTAGTCACCAGCCGAGTCCAAAATTCAGCGATTCCCCATCTCAGCCCAGAAAGCAGGTAGAACAAGTTTTGTAGTGCCTTTCTCTTGCCTACCGGGGTAGTGTAAAAACTACCAACAGAACTCGTTTCTGGCACCTTCCCCGGTGGAGTTGTGCATGGGGTGTGTTTGGAACATTTTGTTACCAGCCGAGTCCAAAATTCAGCTGTTCCCCATCTCAGCCCAGAAAGCAGGTAGAAAAACTTTTGTGGTGCCTTTCAGCTGCCTACCGGGGTAGTGTAAAAACTACCAACAGAACTCGTTTCTGGCACCTTTCCCGGTGGAGCTGTGCATGGGGTGTGTTTGGAACATTTTGTCACCAGCCGAGTCCAAAATTCAGCGATTCTCCATCTCAGCCCAGAAAGCAGGTAGAACAAGTTTTGTTGTGCCTTTCAGCTGCCTACCGGGGTACTGTAAAAACTACCAACAGAACTCGTTTCTGGCACCTTCCCCGGTGGAGGTGTGCATGGGGTGTGTTTGGAACATTTTGTCACCAGCCGAGTCCAAAATTCAGCGATTCCCCATCTCAGCCCAGAAAGCAGGTAGAACAAGTTTTGTGGTGCCTTTCAGCTGCCTACCGGGGTACTGTAAAAACTACCAACAGAACTCGTTTCTGGCACCTTCCCCGGTGGAGCTGTGCATGGGGTGTGTTTGGAACATTTTGTCACCAGCCGAGTCCAAAATTCAGCGATTCCCCATCTCAGCCCAGAAAGCAGGTAGAACAAGTTTTGTGGTGCCTTTCAGCTGCCTACCGGGGTAGTGTAAAAACTACCAACAGAACTCGTTTCTGCCACCTTCCCCGGTGGAGTTGTGCATGGGGTGTGTTTGGAACATTTTTTCACCAGCCGAGTCCAAAATTCAGCTGTTCCCCATCTCAGCCCAGAAAGCAGGTAGAACAACTTTTGTGGTGCCTTTCAGCTGCCTACCAGGGTAGTGTAAAAACTACCAACAGAACTCGTTTCTGGCACCTTTGCCAGTGAAGGTGTGCATGGGGTGTGTTTGGAACATTTAGTCACCAGCCGAGTCCAAAATTCAGCGATTCCCCATCTCAGCCCAGAAAGCAGGTAGAACAAGTTTTGTAGTGCCTTTCTCTTGCCTACCGGGGTAGTGTAAAAACTACCAAGAGAACTCGTTTCTGGCACCTTCCCCGGTGGAGTTGTGCATGGGGTGTGTTTGGAACATTTTGTCAGCAGCCGAGTCCAAAATTCAGCTGATCCCCATCTCAGCCCAGAAAGCAGGTAGAAAAACTTTTGTGGTGCCTTTCAGCTGCCTACCGGGGTAGTGTAAAAACTACCAAAAGAACTCCTTTCTGGCCCCTTCCCCGGTGGAGTTGTGCATGGGGTGTGTTTTGAACAATTTGTCACCAGCCGAGTCCAAAATTCAGCGATTCTCCATCTCAGCCCAGAAAGCAGGTACAACAAGTTTTGTAGTGCCTTTCTCTTGCCTACCGGGGTAGTGTAAAAACTACCAACAGAACTCGTTTCTGGCACCTTCCCCGGAGGAGTTGTGCATGGGGTGTGTTTGGAACATTTTGTCAGCAGCCGAGTCCAAAATTCAGCGATTCCCCATCTCAGCCCAGAAAGCAGGTAGAATAAGTTTTGTGGTGCCTTTCAGCTGCCTACCGGGGTAGTGTAAAAACTACCAACAGAACTCTTTTCTGGCACCTTCCCCGGTGGAGGTGTGCATGGGGTGTGTTTGGAACATTTTTTCACCAGCCGAGTCCAAAATTCAGCGATTCTCCATCTCAGCCCAGAAAGCAGGTAGAACAAGTTTTGTGGTGCCTTTCAGCTGCCTACCGGGGTACTGTAAAAACTACCAACAGAACTCGTTTCTGGCACCTTCCCCGGTGGAGGTGTGCATGGGGTGTGTTTGGAACATTTTGTCAGCAGCCGAGTCCAAAACTCAGCTGTTCCCCATCTCAGCCCAGAAAGCAGGTAGCAAAACTTTTGTGGTGCCTTTCAGCTGCCTACCGGGGTAGTGTAAAAACTACCAACAGAACTCGTTTCTGGCACCTTCTCCGGTGGAGTTGTGCATGGGGTGTGTTTGGAACATTTTGTCAGCAGCCGAGTCCAAAATTCAGCGATTCCCCATCTCAGCCCAGAAAGCAGGTAGAACAAGTTTTGTGGTGCCTTTCAGCTGCCTACCGGGGTACTGTAAAAACTACCAACAGAACTCGTTTCTGGCACCTTCCCCGGTGGAGGTGTGCATGGGGTGTGTTTGGAACATTTTGTCACCAGCCGAGTCCAAAATTCAGCTGTTCCCCATCTCAGCCCAGAAAGCAGGTAGAAAAACTTTTGTGGTGCCTTTCAGCTGCCTACCGGGGTAGTGTAAAAACTACCAACAGAACTCGTTTCTGGCACCTTTGCCAGTGAAGGTGTGCATGGGGTGTGTTTGGAACATTTTGTCACCAGCCGAGTCCAAAATTCAGCGATTCCCCATCTCAGCCCAGAAAGCAGGTAGAACAAGTTTTGTAGTGCCTTTCTCTTGCCTACCGGGGTAGTGTAAAAACTACCAACAGAACTCGTTTCTGGCACCTTCCCCGGAGGAGTTGTGCATGGGGTGTGTTTGGAACATTTTGTCAGCAGCCGAGTCCAAAATTCAGCGATTCTCCATCTCAGCCCAGAAAGCAGGTAGAACAAGTTTTGTGGTGCCTTTCTCTTGCCTACCAGGGTAGTGTAAAAACTTCCAACAGAACTCCTTTCTCGCACCTTCCCCGGTGGAGTTGTGCATGGGGTGTGTTTGGAACATTTTGTCACCAGCCGAGTCCAAAATTCAGCCGTTCCCCATCTCAGCCCAGAAAGCAGGTAGAACAAGTTTTGTGGTGCCTTTCAGCTGCCTACCGGGGTACAGTAAAAACTACCAACAGAACTCGTTTCTGGCACCTTCCCCGGTGGAGTTGTGCATGGGGTGTGTTTGGAACAATTTGTCACCAGCCGAGTCCAAAATTCAGCTATTCTCCATCTCAGCCCAGAAAGCAGGTACAACAAGTTTTGTAGTGCCTTTCTCTTGCCTACCGGGGTAGTGTAAAAAACTACCAACAGAACTCGTTTCTGGCACCTTCCCCGGTGGAGTTGTGCATGGGGTGTGTTTGGAACATTTTTTCACCAGCAGCCGAGTCCAAAACTCAGCTGTTCCCCATCTCAGCCCAGAAAGCAGGTAGAACAACTTTTGTGGTGCCTTTCAGCTGCCTACCGGGGTAGTGTAAAAACTACCAACAGAACTCGTTTCTGGCACGTTCCCCGGTGGAGTTGTGCATGGGGTGTGTTTGGAACATTTTGTCAGCAGCCGAGTCCAAAATTCAGCTGATCCCCATCTCAGCCCAGAAAGCAGGTACAACAAGTTTTGTGGTGCCTTTCAGCTGCCTACCGGGGTAGTGTAAAAACTACCAAAAGAACTCGTTTCTGGCCCCTTCCCCGGTGGAGTTGTGCATGGGGTGTGTTTTGAACAATTTGTCACCAGCCGAGTCCAAAATTCAGCTGTTCCCCATCTCAGCCCAGAAAGCAGGTACAACAAGTTTTGTGGTGCCTTTCAGCTGCCTACCGGGGTAGTGTAAAAACTACCAACAGAACTCGTTTCTGGCACCTTCCCCGGAGGAGTTGTGCATGGGGTGTGTTTGGAACATTTTGTCAGCAGCTGAGTCCAAAATTCAGCGATTCCCCATCTCAGCCCAGAAAGCAGGTAGAACAAGTTTTGTGGTGCCTTTCAGCTGCCTACCGGGGTAGTGTAAAAACTACCAACAGAACTCTTTTCTGGCACCTTCCCCAGTGGAGCTGTGCATGGGGTGTGTTTGGAACATTTTTTCACCAGCCGAGTCCAAAATTCAGCGATTCTCCATCTCAGCCCAGAAAGCAGGTAGAACAAGTTTTGTGGTGCCTTTCAGCTGCCTACCGGGGTACTGTAAAAACTACCAACAGAACTCGTTTCTGGCACCTTCCCCGGTGGAGGTGTGCATGGGGTGTGTTTGGAACATTTTGTCAGCAGCCGAGTCCAAAATTCAGCTGATCCCCATCTCAGCCCAGAAAGCAGGTAGAAAAACTTTTGTGGTGCCTTTCAGCTGCCTACCGGGGTAGTGTAAAAACTACCAACAGAACTCGTTTCTGGCACCTTCCCCGGTGGAGTTGTGCATGGGGTGTGTTTGGAACATTTTGTCAGCAGCCGAGTCCAAAATTCAGCTGATCCCCATCTCAGCCCAGAAAGCAGGTACAACAAGTTTTGTGGTGCCTTTCAGCTGCCTACCGGGGTAGTGTAAAAACTACCAACAGAACTCGTTTCTGGCCCCTTCCCCGGTGGAGTTGTGCATGGGGTGTGTTTTGAACAATTTGTCACCAGCCGAGTCCAAAATTCAGCTGTTCCCCATCTCAGCCCAGAAAGCAGGTACAACAAGTTTTGTAGTGCCTTTCTCTTGCCTACCGGGGTAGTGTAAAAACTACCAACAGAACTCGTTTCTGGCACCTTCCCCGGAGGAGTTGTGCATGGGGTGTGTTTGGAACATTTTGTCACCAGCCGAGTCCAAAATTCAGCGATTCCCCATCTCAGCCCAGAAAGCAGGTAGAACAAGTTTTGTGGTGCCTTTCAGCTGCCTACCGGGGTAGTGTAAAAACTACCAACAGACCTCTTTTCTGGCACCTTCCCCAGTGGAGCTGTGCATGGGGTGTGTTTGGAACATTTTTTCACCAGCCGAGTCCAAAATTCAGCGATTCTCCATCTCAGCCCAGAAAGCAGGTAGAACAAGTTTTGTGGTGCCTTTCAGCTGCCTACCGGGGTACTGTAAAAACTACCAACAGAACTTGTTTCTGGCACCTTCCCCGGTGGAGGTGTGCATGGGGTGTGTTTGGAACATTTTGTCAGCAGCCGAGTCCAAAATTCAGCTGATCCCCATCTCAGCCCAGAAAGCAGGTAGAAAAACTTTTGTGGTGCCTTTCTCTTGCCTACCGGGGTAGTGTAAAAACTACCAAAAGAACTCGTTTCTGGCACCTTCCCCGGTGGAGTTGTGCATGGGGTGTGTTTGGAACATTTTGTCAGCAGCCGAGTCCAAAATTCAGCGATTCCCCATCTCAGCCCAGAAAGCTGGTAGAACAAGTTTTGTGGTGCCTTTCAGCTGCCTACCGGGGTAGTGTAAAAACTACCAACAGAACTCGTTTCTGGCACCTTCCCCGGTGGAGTTGTGCATGGGGTGTGTTTGGAACATTTTGTCACCAGCCGAGTCCAAAATTCAGCGATTCCCCATCTCAGCCCAGAAAGCAGGTAGAACAAGTTTTGTGGTGCCTTTCAGCTGCCTACCGGGGTACTGTAAAAACTACCAACAGAACTCGTTTCTGGCACCTTCCCCGGTGGAGTTGTGCATGGGGTGTGTTTGGAACATTTTGTCAGCAGCCGAGTCCAAAATTCAGCGATTCCCCATCTCAGCCCAGAAAGCAGGTAGAACAAGTTTTGTGGTGCCTTTCAGCTGCCTACCGGGGTAGTGTAAAAACTACCAACAGAACTCGTTTCTGGCACCTTCCCCGGTGGAGGTGTGCATGGGGTGTGTTTGGAACATTTTGTCAGCAGCCGAGTCCAAAATTCAGCTGTTCCCCATCTCAGAAAAGAAAGCAGGTAGAAAAACTTTTGTGGTGCCTTTCAGCTGCCTACCGGGGTAGTGTAAAAACTACCAACAGAACTCGTTTCTGGCACCTTTGCCAGTGAAGGTGTGCATGGGGTGTGTTTGGAACATTTTGTCACCAGCCGAGTCCAAAATTCAGCGATTCCCCATCTCAGCCCAGAAAGCAGGTAGAACAAGTTTTGTAGTGCCTTTCTCTTGCCTACCGGGGTAGTGTAAAAACTACCAACAGAACTCGTTTCTGGCACCTTCCCCGGAGGAGTTGTGCATGGGGTGTGTTTGGAACATTTTGTCAGCAGCCGAGTCCAAAATTCAGCGATTCTCCATCTCAGCCCAGAAAGCAGGTAGAACAAGTTTTGTGGTGCCTTTCTCTTGCCTACCAGGGTACTGTAAAAACTTCCAACAGAACTCCTTTCTCGCACCTTCCCCGGTGGAGTTGTGCATGGGGTGTGTTTGGAACATTTTGTCACCAGCCGAGTCCAAAATTCAGCCGTTCCCCATCTCAGCCCAGAAAGCAGGTAGAACAAGTTTTGTGGTGCCTTTCAGCTGCCTACCGGGGTACTGTAAAAACTACCAACAGAACTCGTTTCTGGCACCTTCCCCGGTGGAGTTGTGCATGGGGTGTGTTTGGAACATTTTGTCAGCAGCCGAGTCCAAAACTCAGCTGTTCCCCATCTCAGCCCAGAAAGCAGGTAGCAAAACTTTTGTGGTGCCTTTCAGCTGCCTACCGGGGTAGTGTAAAAACTACCAACAGAACTCGTTTCTGGCACCTTCCCCGGTGGAGTTGTGCATGGGGTGTGTTTGGAACATTTTTTCACCAGCCGAGTCCAAAATTCAGCTGTTCCCCATCTCAGCCCAGAAAGCAGGTAGAACAAGTTTTGTGGTGCCTTTCAGCTGCCTACCGGGGTAGTGTAAAAACTACCAACAGAACTCGTTTCTGGCACCTTCCCCGGTGGAGTTGTGCATGGGGTGTGTTTGGAACATTTTGTCAGCAGCCGAGTCCAAAATTCAGCTGATCCCCATCTCAGCCCAGAAAGCAGGTACAACAAGTTTTGTGGTGCCTTTCAGCTGCCTACCGGGGTAGTGTAAAAACTACCAACAGAACTCGTTTCTGGCCCCTTCCCCGGAGGAGTTGTGCATGGGGTGTGTTTGGAACAATTTGTCACCAGCCGAGTCCAAAATTCAGCTATTCTCCATCTCAGCCCAGAAAGCAGGTAGAACACGTTTTGTAGTGCCTTTCTCTTGCCTACCGGGGTAGTGTAAAAACTACCAACAGAACTCGTTTCTGGCACCTTCCCCGGAGGAGTTGTGCATGGGGTGTGTTTGGAACATTTTTTCACCAGCCGAGTCCAAAATTCAGCGATTCCCCATCTCAGCCCAGAAAGCAGGTAGAACAAGTTTTGTGGTGCCTTTCAGCTGCCTACCGGGGTAGTGTAAAAACTACCAACAGAACTCTTTTCTGGCACCTTCCCCGGTGGAGCTGTGCATGGGGTGTGTTTGGAACATTTTGTCACCAGCCGAGTCCAAAATTCAGCGATTCTCCATCTCAGCCCAGAAAGCAGGTAGAACAAGTTTTGTGGTGCCTTTCAGCTGCCTACCGGGGTACTGTAAAAACTACCAACAGAACTCGTTTCTGGCACCTTCCCCGGTGGAGGTGTGCATGGGGTGTGTTTGGAACATTTTGTCAGCAGCCGAGTCCAAAATTCAGCCGTTCCCCATCTCTGCCCAGAAAGCAGGTACAACAAGTTTTGTGGTGCCTTTCAGCTGCCTACCGGGGTACTGTAAAAACTACCAACAGAACTCGTTTCTGGCCCCTTCCCCGGTGGAGTTGTGCATGGGGTGTGTTTGGAACATTTTGTCACCAGCCCAGTCCAAAACTCAGCTGTTCCCCATCTCAGCCCAGAAAGCAGGTAGAACAAGTTTTGTGGTGCCTTTCAGCTGCCTACCGGGGTAGTGTAAAAACTACCAACAGAACTCGTTTCTGGCACCTTTCCCGGTGGAGCTGTGCATGGGGTGTGTTTGGAACATTTTGTTACCAGCCGAGTCCAAAATTCAGCGATTCCCCATCTAAGCCCATAAAGCAGGTAGAAAAACTTTTGTGGTGCCTTTCAGCTGCCTACCGGGGTAGTGTAAAAACTACCAACAGAACTCGTTTCTGGCACCTTCCCCGGTGGAGTTGTGCATGGGGTGTGTTTGGAACATTTTGTCACCAGCCGAGTCCAAACTTCAGCTGATCCCCATCTCAGCCCAGAAAGCAGGTAGAAAAACTTTTGTGGTGCCTTTCAGCTGCCTACCGGGGTAGTGTAAAAACTACCAACAGAACTCGTTTCTGGCACCTTCCCCGGTGGAGGTGTGCATGGGGTGTGTTTGGAACATTTTGTCACCAGCCGAGTCCAAAATTCAGCGATTCCCCATCTCAGCCCAGAAAGCAGGTAGAACAAGTTTTGTGGTGCCTTTCTCTTGCCTACCAGGGTACTGTAAAAAATACCAACAGAACTCCTTTCTCGCACCTTCCCCGGTGGAGTTGTGCATGGGGTGTGTTTGGAAAATTTTGTCAGCAGCCGAGTCCAAAATTCAGCCGTTCCCCATCTCAGCCCAGAAAGCAGGTAGAACAAGTTTTGTGGTGCCTTTCAGCTGCCTACCGGGGTACTGTAAAAACTACCAACAGAACTCGTTTCTTGCACCTTCCCCGGTGGAGCTGTGCATGGGGTGTGTTTGGAACATTTTTTCACCAGCCGAGTCCAAAATTCAGCGATTCTCCTCTCAGCCCAGAAAGCAGGTAGAACAAGTTTTGTGGTGCCTTTCTCTTGCCTACCAGGGTACTGTAAAAACTACCAACAGAACTCGTTTCTGGCACCTTCCCCGGTGGAGTTGTGCATGGGGTGTGTTTGGAACATTTTGTCACCAGCCGAGTCCAAAATTCAGCCGTTCCCCATCTCAGCCCAGAAAGCAGGTAGAACAAGTTTTGTGGTGCCTTTCAGCTGCCTTCCGGGGTAGTGTAAAAACTACCAACAGAACTCGTTTCTGGCACCTTCCCCGGTGGAGCTGTGCATGGGGTGTGTTTGGAACATTTTTTCACCAGCCGAGTCCAAAATTCAGCGATTCTCCTCTCAGCCCAGAAAGCAGGTAGAACAAGTTTTGTGGTGCCTTTCTCTTGCCTACCAGGGTACTGTAAAAACTACCAACAGAACTCGTTTCTGGCACCTTCCCCGGTGGAGTTGTGCATGGGGTGTGTTTGGAACATTTTGTCAGCAGCCGAGTCCAAAACTCAGCTGTTCCCCATCTCAGCCCAGAAAGCAGGTAGCAAAACTTTTGTGGTGCCTTTCAGCTGCCTACCGGGGTAGTGTAAAAACTACCAACAAGAACTCGTTTCTGGCACCTTCCCCGGTGGAGCTGTGCATGGGGTGTGTTTGGAACATTTTGTCACCAGCCGAGTCCAAAATTCAGCCGTTCCCCATCTCAGCCCAGAAAGCAGGTAGAACAAGTTTTGTGGTGCCTTTCAGCTGCCTACCGGGGTACTGTAAAAACTACCAACAGAACTCGTTTCTGGCACCTTCCCCGGTGGAGTTGTGCATGGGGTGTGTTTGGAACATTTTGTCACCAGCCGAGTCCAAAATTCAGCGATTCCCCATCTCAGCCCAGAAAGCAGGTACAACAAGTTTTGTGGTGCTTTTCAGCTGCCTACCGGGGTAGTGTAAAAACTACCAACAGAACTCGTTTCTGGCACCTTCCCCGGTGGAGTTGTGCATGGGGTGTGTTTGGAACATTTTGTCACCAGCCGAGTCCAAAACTCAGCTGTTCCCCATCTCAGCCCAGAAAGCAGGTAGAACAAGTTTTGTGGTGCCTTTCAGCTGCCTACCGGGGTAGTGTAAAAACTACCAACAGAACTCGTTTCTGGCACCTTCCCCGGTGGAGTTGTGCATGGGGTGTGTTTGGAACATTTTTTCACCAGCCGAGTCCAAAATTCAGCTGTTCCCCATCTCAGCCCAGAAAGCAGGTAGAACAAGTTTTGTGGTGCCTTTCAGCTGCCTACCGGGGTAGTGTAAAAACTACCAACAGAACTCGTTTCTGGCACCTTCCCCGGTGGAGTTGTGCATGGGGTGTGTTTGGAACATTTTGTCAGCAGCCGAGTCCAAAATTCAGCTGATCCCCATCTCAGCCCAGAAAGCAGGTACAACAAGTTTTGTGGTGCCTTTCAGCTGCCTACCGGGGTAGTGTAAAAACTACCAACAGAACTCGTTTCTGGCCCCTTCCCCGGAGGAGTTGTGCATGGGGTGTGTTTGGAACAATTTGTCACCAGCCGAGTCCAAAATTCAGCTATTCTCCATCTCAGCCCAGAAAGCAGGTAGAACACGTTTTGTAGTGCCTTTCTCTTGCCTACCGGGGTAGTGTAAAAACTACCAACAGAACTCGTTTCTGGCACCTTCCCCGGAGGAGTTGTGCATGGGGTGTGTTTGGAACATTTTGTCAGCAGCCGAGTCCAAAATTCAGCGATTCCCCATCTCAGCCCAGAAAGCAGGTAGAACAAGTTTTGTGGTGCCTTTCAGCTGCCTACCGGGGTAGTGTAAAAACTACCAACAGAACTCTTTTCTGGCACCTTCCCCGGTGGAGCTGTGCATGGGGTGTGTTTGGAACATTTTGTCACCAGCCGAGTCCAAAATTCAGCGATTCTCCATCTCAGCCCAGAAAGCAGGTAGAACAAGTTTTGTGGTGCCTTTCAGCTGCCTACCGGGGTACTGTAAAAACTACCAACAGAACTCGTTTCTGGCACCTTCCCCGGTGGAGGTGTGCATGGGGTGTGTTTGGAACATTTTGTCAGCAGCCGAGTCCAAAATTCAGCCGTTCCCCATCTCTGCCCAGAAAGCAGGTACAACAAGTTTTGTGGTGCCTTTCAGCTGCCTACCGGGGTACTGTAAAAACTACCAACAGAACTCGTTTCTGGCCCCTTCCCCGGTGGAGTTGTGCATGGGGTGTGTTTGGAACATTTTGTCACCAGCCCAGTCCAAAACTCAGCTGTTCCCCATCTCAGCCCAGAAAGCAGGTAGAACAAGTTTTGTGGTGCCTTTCAGCTGCCTACCGGGGTAGTGTAAAAACTACCAACAGAACTCGTTTCTGGCACCTTTCCCGGTGGAGCTGTGCATGGGGTGTGTTTGGAACATTTTGTTACCAGCCGAGTCCAAAATTCAGCGATTCCCCATCTAAGCCCATAAAGCAGGTAGAAAAACTTTTGTGGTGCCTTTCAGCTGCCTACCGGGGTAGTGTAAAAACTACCAACAGAACTCGTTTCTGGCACCTTTCCCGGTGGAGTTGTGCATGGGGTGTGTTTGGAACATTTTGTCACCAGCCGAGTCCAAACTTCAGCTGATCCCCATCTCAGCCCAGAAAGCAGGTAGAAAAACTTTTGTGGTGCCTTTCAGCTGCCTACCGGGGTAGTGTAAAAACTACCAACAGAACTCGTTTCTGGCACCTTCCCCGGTGGAGGTGTGCATGGGGTGTGTTTGGAACATTTTTTCACCAGCCGAGTCCAAAATTCAGCGATTCCCCATCTCAGCCCAGAAAGCAGGTAGAACAAGTTATGTGGTGCCTTTCTCTTGCCTACCAGGGTACTGTAAAAAATACCAACAGAACTCCTTTCTCGCACCTTCCCCGGTGGAGTTGTGCATGGGGTGTGTTTGGAAAATTTTGTCAGCAGCCGAGTCCAAAATTCAGCCGTTCCCCATCTCAGCCCAGAAAGCAGGTAGAACAAGTTTTGTGGTGCCTTTCAGCTGCCTACCGGGGTACTGTAAAAACTACCAACAGAACTCGTTTCTTGCACCTTCCCCGGTGGAGCTGTGCATGGGGTGTGTTTGGAACATTTTTTCACCAGCCGAGTCCAAAATTCAGCGATTCTCCTCTCAGCCCAGAAAGCAGGTAGAACAAGTTTTGTGGTGCCTTTCTCTTGCCTACCAGGGTACTGTAAAAACTACCAACAGAACTCGTTTCTGGCACCTTCCCCGGTGGAGTTGTGCATGGGGTGTGTTTGGAACATTTTGTCACCAGCCGAGTCCAAAATTCAGCCGTTCCCCATCTCAGCCCAGAAAGCAGGTAGAACAAGTTTTGTGGTGCCTTTCAGCTGCCTTCCGGGGTAGTGTAAAAACTACCAACAGAACTCGTTTCTGGCACCTTCCCCGGTGGAGCTGTGCATGGGGTGTGTTTGGAACATTTTTTCACCAGCCGAGTCCAAAATTCAGCGATTCTCCTCTCAGCCCAGAAAGCAGGTAGAACAAGTTTTGTGGTGCCTTTCTCTTGCCTACCAGGGTACTGTAAAAACTACCAACAGAACTCGTTTCTGGCACCTTCCCCGGTGGAGTTGTGCATGGGGTGTGTTTGGAACATTTTGTCAGCAGCCGAGTCCAAAACTCAGCTGTTCCCCATCTCAGCCCAGAAAGCAGGTAGCAAAACTTTTGTGGTGCCTTTCAGCTGCCTACCGGGGTAGTGTAAAAACTACCAACAGAACTCGTTTCTGGCACCTTCCCCGGTGGAGCTGTGCATGGGGTGTGTTTGGAACATTTTGTTACCAGCCGAGTCCAAAATTCAGCCGTTCCCCATCTCAGCCCAGAAAGCAGGTAGAACAAGTTTTGTGGTGCCTTTCAGCTGCCTACCGGGGTACTGTAAAAACTACCAAAAGAACTCGTTTCTGGCACCTTCCCCGGTGGAGTTGTGCATGGGGTGTGTTTGGAACATTTTGTCACCAGCCGAGTCCAAAATTCAGCGATTCCCCATCTCAGCCCAGAAAGCAGGTACAACAAGTTTTGTGGTGCTTTTCAGCTGCCTACCGGGGTAGTGTAAAAACTACCAACAGAACTCGTTTCTGGCACCTTCCCCGGTGGAGTTGTGCATGGGGTGTGTTTGGAACATTTTGTCACCAGCCGAGTCCAAAACTCAGCTGATCCCCATCTCAGCCCAGAAAGCAGGTAGAACAAGTTTTGTGGTGCCTTTCAGCTGCCTACCGGGGTAGTGTAAAAACTACCAACAGAACTCGTTTCTGGCACCTTCCCCGGTGGAGTTGTGCATGGGGTGTGTTTGGAACATTTTTTCACCAGCCGAGTCCAAAATTCAGCGATTCTCCATCTCAGCCCAGAAAGCAGGTAGAACAAGTTTTGTGGTGCCTTTCAGCTGCCTACCAGGGTACTGTAAAAACTACCAACAGAACTCGTTTCTGGCACCTTTGCCAGTGAAGGTGTGCATGGGGTGTGTTTGGAACATTTTGTCACCAGCCGAGTCCAAAATTCAGCGATTCCCCATCTCAGCCCAGAAAGCAGGTAGAACAAGTTTTGTAGTGCCTTTCTCTTGCCTACCGGGGTAGTGTAAAAACTACCAACAGAACTCGTTTCTGGCACCTTCCCCGGAGGAGTTGTGCATGGGGTGTGTTTGGAACATTTTGTCAGCAGCCGAGTCCAAAATTCAGCTGTTCCCCATCTCAGCCCAGAAAGCAGGTAGAACAAGTTTTGTAGTGCCTTTCTCTTGCCTACCAGGGTACTGTAAAAACTTCCAACAGAACTCCTTTCTCGCACCTTCCCCGGTGGAGTTGTGCATGGGGTGTGTTTGGAACATTTTGTCACCAGCCGAGTCCAAAATTCAGCCGTTCCCCATCTCAGCCCAGAAAGCAGGTAGAACAAGTTTTGTGGTGCCTTTCAGCTGCCTACCGGGGTACTGTAAAAACTACCAACAGAACTCGTTTCTGGCACCTTCCCCGGTGGAGTTGTGCATGGGGTGTGTTTGGAACATTTTGTCAGCAGCCGAGTCCAAAACTCAGCTGTTCCCCATCTCAGCCCAGAAAGCAGGTAGCAAAACTTTTGTGGTGCCTTTCAGCTGCCTACCGGGGTAGTGTAAAAACTACCAACAGAACTCGTTTCTGGCACCTTCCCCGGTGGAGTTGTGCATGGGGTGTGTTTGGAACATTTTTTCACCAGCCGAGTCCAAAATTCAGCTGTTCCCCATCTCAGCCCAGAAAGCAGGTAGAACAACTTTTGTGGTGCCTTTCAGCTGCCTACCGGGGTAGTGTAAAAACTACCAACAGAACTCGTTTCTGGCACCTTCCCCGGTGGAGTTGTGCATGGGGTGTGTTTGGAACATTTTGTCACCAGCCGAGTCCAAAATTCAGCCGTTCCCCATCTCTGCCCAGAAAGCAGGTACAACAAGTTTTGTGGTGCCTTTCAGCTGCCTACCGGGGTAGTGTAAAAACTACCAACAGAACTCGTTTCTGGCACCTTCCCCGGTGGAGTTGTGCATGGGGTGTGTTTGGAACATTTTGTCAGCAGCCGAGTCCAAAATTCAGCTGATCCCCATCTCAGCCCAGAAAGCAGGTACAACAAGTTTTGTGGTGCCTTTCAGCTGCCTACCGGGGTACTGTAAAAACTACCAAAAGAACTCGTTTCTGGCCCCTTCCCCGGTGGAGCTGTGCATGGGGTGTGTTTTGAACAATTTGTCACCAGCCGAGTCCAAAATTCAGCGATTCTCCATCTCAGCCCAGAAAGCAGGTACAACAAGTTTTGTAGTGCCTTTCTCTTGCCTACCGGGGTAGTGTAAAAACTACCAACAGAACTCGTTTCTGGCACCTTCCCCGGAGGAGTTGTGCATGGGGTGTGTTTGGAACATTTTGTCAGCAGCCGAGTCCAAAATTCAGCGATTCCCCATCTCAGCCCAGAAAGCAGGTAGAACAAGTTTTGTGGTGCCTTTCAGCTGCCTACCGGGGTAGTGTAAAAACTACCAACAGAACTCTTTTCTGGCACCTTCCCCGGTGGAGGTGTGCATGGGGTGTGTTTGGAACATTTTGTCACCAGCCGAGTCCAAAATTCAGCGATTCTCCATCTCAGCCCAGAAAGCAGGTAGAACAAGTTTTGTGGTGCCTTTCAGCTGCCTACCGGGGTACTGTAAAAACTACCAACAGAACTCGTTTCTGGCACCTTCCCCGGTGGAGGTGTGCATGGGGTGTGTTTGGAACATTTTGTCAGCAGCCGAGTCCAAAATTCAGTGATTCTCCTCTCAGCCCAGAAAGCAGGTAGAACAAGTTTTGTGGTGCCTTTCTCTTGCCTACCAGGGTACTGTAAAAACTACCAACAGAACTCGTTTCTGGCACCTTCCCCGGTGGAGTTGTGCATGGGGTGTGTTTGGAACATTTTGTCAGCAGCCGAGTCCAAAACTCAGCTGTTCCCCATCTCAGCCCAGAAAGCAGGTAGCAAAACTTTTGTGGTGCCTTTCAGCTGCCTACCGGGGTAGTGTAAAAAACTACCAACAGAACTCGTTTCTGGCACCTTCCCCGGTGGAGTTGTGCATGGGGTGTGTTTGGAACATTTTTTCACCAGCCGAGTCCAAAATTCAGCTGTTCCCCATCTCAGACCAGAAAGCAGGTAGAAAAACTTTTGTGGTGCCTTTCAGCTGCCTACCGGGGTAGTGTAAAAACTACCAACAGAACTCGTTTCTGGCACCTTTGCCAGTGAAGGTGTGCATGGGGTGTGTTTGGAACATTTTGTCACCAGCCGAGTCCAAAATTCAGCGATTCCCCATCTCAGCCCAGAAAGCAGGTAGAACAAGTTTTGTAGTGCCTTTCTCTTGCCTACCGGGGTAGTGTAAAAACTACCAACAGAACTCGTTTCTGGCACCTTCCCCGGAGGAGTTGTGCATGGGGTGTGTTTGGAACATTTTGTCAGCAGCCGAGTCCAAAATTCAGCGATTCCCCATCTCAGCCCAGAAAGCAGGTAGAACAAGTTTTGTGGTGCCTTTCTCTTGCCTACCGGGGTAGTGTAAAAACTACCAACAGAACTCGTTTCTGGCACCTTCCCCGGAGGAGTTGTGCATGGGGTGTGTTTGGAACATTTTGTCAGCAGCCGAGTCCAAAATTCAGCGATTCTCCATCTCAGCCCAGAAAGCAGGTAGAACAAGTTTTGTGGTGCCTTTCTCTTGCCTACCAGGGTACTGTAAAAACTTCCAACAGAACTCCTTTCTCGCACCTTCCCCGGTGGAGTTGTGCATGGGGTGTGTTTGGAACATTTTGTCACCAGCCGAGTCCAAAATTCAGCCGTTCCCCATCTCAGCCCAGAAAGCAGGTAGAACAAGTTTTGTGGTGCCTTTCAGCTGCCTACCGGGGTAGTGTAAAAACTACCAACAGAACTCGTTTCTGGCACCTTCCCCGGAGGAGTTGTGCATGGGGTGTGTTTGGAACATTTTGTCAGCAGCCGAGTCCAAAATTCAGCGATTCTCCATCTCAGCCCAGAAAGCAGGTAGAACAAGTTTTGTGGTGCCTTTCTCTTGCCTACCAGGGTACTGTAAAAACTTCCAACAGAACTCCTTTCTCGCACCTTCCCCGGTGGAGTTGTGCATGGGGTGTGTTTGGAACATTTTGTCACCAGCCGAGTCCAAAATTCAGCCGTTCCCCATCTCAGCCCAGAAAGCAGGTAGAACAAGTTTTGTGGTGCCTTTCAGCTGCCTACCGGGGTAGTGTAAAAACTACCAACAGAACTCGTTTCTGGCACCTTCCCCGGTGGAGCTGTGCATGGGGTGTGTTTGGAACATTTTGTCACCAGCCGAGTCCAAAATTCAGTGATTCTCCTCTCAGCCCAGAAAGCAGGTAGAACAAGTTTTGTGGTGCCTTTCTCTTGCCTACCAGGGTACTGTAAAAACTACCAACAGAACTCGTTTCTGGCACCTTCCCCGGTGGAGTTGTGCATGGGGTGTGTTTGGAACATTTTGTCAGCAGCCGAGTCCAAAATTCAGCGATTCCCCATCTCAGCCCAGAAAGCAGGTAGAACAAGTTTTGTGGTGCCTTTCAGCTGCCTACCGGGGTACTGTAAAAACTACCAACAGAACTCGTTTCTGGCACCTTCCCCGGTGGAGTTGTGCATGGGGTGTGTTTGGAACATTTTGTCAGCAGCCGAGTCCAAAACTCAGCTGTTCCCCATCTCAGCCCAGAAAGCAGGTAGCAAAACTTTTGTGGTGCCTTTCAGCTGCCTACCGGGGTAGTGTAAAAACTACCAACAGAACTCGTTTCTGGCACCTTCCCCGGTGGAGCTGTGCATGGGGTGTGTTTGGAACATTTTGTTACCAGCCGAGTCCAAAATTCAGCCGTTCCCCATCTCAGCCCAGAAAGCAGGTAGAACAAGTTTTGTGGTGCCTTTCAGCTGCCTACCGGGGTACTGTAAAAACTACCAAAAGAACTCGTTTCTGGCACCTTCCCCGGTGGAGTTGTGCATGGGGTGTGTTTGGAACATTTTGTCACCAGCCGAGTCCAAAATTCAGCGATTCCCCATCTCAGCCCAGAAAGCAGGTACAACAAGTTTTGTGGTGCTTTTCAGCTGCCTACCGGGGTAGTGTAAAAACTACCAACAGAACTCGTTTCTGGCACCTTCCCCGGTGGAGTTGTGCATGGGGTGTGTTTGGAACATTTTGTCACCAGCCGAGTCCAAAACTCAGCTGATCCCCATCTCAGCCCAGAAAGCAGGTAGAACAAGTTTTGTGGTGCCTTTCAGCTGCCTACCGGGGTAGTGTAAAAACTACCAACAGAACTCGTTTCTGGCACCTTCCCCGGTGGAGTTGTGCATGGGGTGTGTTTGGAACATTTTGTCACCAGCCGAGTCCAAAATTCAGCGCTTCCCCATCTCTGCCCAGAAAGCAGGTAGAACAAGTTTTGTGGTGCCTTTCAGCTGCCTACCCGAGCAATGTAAAAAGTACCAAGAGAACTCCTTTCTGGCACCTTCTTCGGTGGAGTCGTGCATGGGGTGTGTTTGGCACATTTTGTCACCAGCCGAGTCCAAAATTCAGCTCTTCCCCAACTCAGCCCAGAAAGCAGGTAGAACAAGTTTTGTGGTGCCTTTCAGCTGCCTACCGGGGTAGTGTAAAAACTACCAACAGAACTCGTTTCTGGCACCTTCCCCGGTGGAGTTGTGCATGGGGTGTGTTTGGAACATTTTGTCACCATCCGAGTCCAAACTTCAGCTGATCCCCATCTCAGCCCAGAAAGCAGGTAGAAAAACTTTTGTGGTGCCTTTCAGCTGCCTACCGGGGTAGTGTAAAAACTACCAACAGAACTCGTTTCTGGCACCTTCCCCGGTGGAGGTGTGCATGGGGTGTGTTTGGAACATTTTTTCACCAGCCGAGTCCAAAATTCAGCGATTCTCCATCTCAGCCCAGAAAGCAGGTAGAACAAGTTTTGTGGGTGCCTTTCTCTTGCCTACCAGGGTACTGTAAAAACTTCCAACAGAACTCCTTTCTCGCACCTTCCCCGGTGGAGTTGTGCATGGGGTGTGTTTGGAACATTTTGTCACCAGCCGAGTCCAAAATTCAGCGATTCCCCATCTCAGCCCAGAAAGCAGGTAGAACAAGTTTTGTAGTGCCTTTCTCTTGCCTACCGGGGTAGTGTAAAAACTACCAACAGAACTCGTTTCTGGCACCTTCCCCGGAGGAGTTGTGCATGGGGTGTGTTTGGAACATTTTGTCAGCAGCCGAGTCCAAAATTCAGCGATTCCCCATCTCAGCCCAGAAAGCAGGTAGAACAAGTTTTGTGGTGCCTTTCTCTTGCCTACCAGGGTACTGTAAAAACTTCCAACAGAACTCCTTTCTCGCACCTTCCCCGGTGGAGTTGTGCATGGGGTGTGTTTGGAACATTTTGTCACCAGCCGAGTCCAAAATTCAGCCGTTCCCCATCTCAGCCCAGAAAGCAGGTAGAACAAGTTTTGTGGTGCCTTTCAGCTGCCTACCGGGGTACTGTAAAAACTACCAACAGAACTCGTTTCTGGCACCTTCCCCGGTGGAGTTGTGCATGGGGTGTGTTTGGAACATTTTGTCAGCAGCCGAGTCCAAAACTCAGCTGTTCCCCATCTCAGCCCAGAAAGCAGGTAGCAAAACTTTTGTGGTGCCTTTCAGCTGCCTACCGGGGTAGTGTAAAAACTACCAACAGAACTCGTTTCTGGCACCTTCCCCGGTGGAGTTGTGCATGGGGTGTGTTTGGAACATTTTTTCACCAGCCGAGTCCAAAATTCAGCTGTTCCCCATCTCAGCCCAGAAAGCAGGTAGAACAACTTTTGTGGTGCCTTTCAGCTGCCTACCGGGGTAGTGTAAAAACTACCAACAGAACTCGTTTCTGGCACCTTCCCCGTGGAGTTGTGCATGGGGGTGTGTTTGGAACATTTTGTCACCAGCCGAGTCCAAAATTCAGCCGTTCCCCATCTCTGCCCAGAAAGCAGGTACAACAAGTTTTGTGGTGCCTTTCAGCTGCCTACCGGGGTAGTGTAAAAACTACCAACAGAACTCGTTTCTGGCACCTTCCCCTGTGGAGTTGTGCATGGGGTGTGTTTGGAACATTTTGTCAGCAGCCGAGTCCAAAATTCAGCTGATCCCCATCTCAGCCCAGAAAGCAGGTACAACAAGTTTTGTGGTGCCTTTCAGCTGCCTACCGGGGTACTGTAAAAACTACCAAAAGAACTCGTTTCTGGCCCCTTCCCCGGTGGAGCTGTGCATGGGGTGTGTTTTGAACAATTTGTCACCAGCCGAGTCCAAAATTCAGCGATTCTCCATCTCAGCCCAGAAAGCAGGTACAACAAGTTTTGTAGTGCCTTTCTCTTGCCTACCGGGGTAGTGTAAAAACTACCAACAGAACTCGTTTCTGGCACCTTCCCCGGAGGAGTTGTGCATGGGGTGTGTTTGGAACATTTTGTCAGCAGCCGAGTCCAAAATTCAGCGATTCCCCATCTCAGCCCAGAAAGCAGGTAGAACAAGTTTTGTGGTGCCTTTCAGCTGCCTACCGGGGTAGTGTAAAAACTACCAACAGAACTCTTTTCTGGCACCTTCCCCGGTGGAGCTGTGCATGGGGTGTGTTTGGAACATTTTGTCACCAGCCGAGTCCAAAATTCAGCGATTCTCCATCTCAGCCCAGAAAGCAGGTAGAACAAGTTTTGTGGTGCCTTTCAGCTGCCTACCGGGGTACTGTAAAAACTACCAACAGAACTCGTTTCTGGCACCTTCCCCGGTGGAGGTGTGCATGGGGTGTGTTTGGAACATTTTGTCAGCAGCCGAGTCCAAAATTCAGTGATTCTCCTCTCAGCCCAGAAAGCAGGTAGAACAAGTTTTGTGGTGCCTTTCTCTTGCCTACCAGGGTACTGTAAAAACTACCAACAGAACTCGTTTCTGGCACCTTCCCCGGTGGAGTTGTGCATGGGGTGTGTTTGGAACATTTTGTCAGCAGCCGAGTCCAAAACTCAGCTGTTCCCCATCTCAGCCCAGAAAGCAGGTAGCAAAACTTTTGTGGTGCCTTTCAGCTGCCTACCGGGGTAGTGTAAAAACTACCAACAGAACTCGTTTCTGGCACCTTTGCCAGTGAAGGTGTGCATGGGGTGTGTTTGGAACATTTTGTCACCAGCCGAGTCCAAAATTCAGCGATTCCCCATCTCAGCCCAGAAAGCAGGTAGAACAAGTTTTGTAGTGCCTTTCTCTTGCCTACCGGGGTAGTGTAAAAACTACCAACAGAACTCGTTTCTGGCACCTTCCCCGGAGGAGTTGTGCATGGGGTGTGTTTGGAACATTTTGTCAGCAGCCGAGTCCAAAATTCAGCGATTCTCCATCTCAGCCCAGAAAGCAGGTAGAACAAGTTTTGTGGTGCCTTTCTCTTGCCTACCGGGGTAGTGTAAAAACTACCAACAGAACTCGTTTCTGGCACCTTCCCCGGAGGAGTTGTGCATGGGGTGTGTTTGGAACATTTTGTCAGCAGCCGAGTCCAAAATTCAGCGATTCTCCATCTCAGCCCAGAAAGCAGGTAGAACAAGTTTTGTGGTGCCTTTCTCTTGCCTACCAGGGTACTGTAAAAACTTCCAACAGAACTCCTTT
This sequence comes from Falco cherrug, assembly GCF_023634085.1. Taxonomy (NCBI): domain Eukaryota; kingdom Metazoa; phylum Chordata; class Aves; order Falconiformes; family Falconidae; genus Falco; species Falco cherrug. Next base: position 5,023 of record NW_026599426.1, on the reverse strand, counting down.
CTCGCACCTTCCCCGGTGGAGTTGTGCATGGGGTGTGTTTGGAACATTTTGTCACCAGCCGAGTCCAAAATTCAGCCGTTCCCCATCTCAGCCCAGAAAGCAGGTAGAACAAGTTTTGTGGTGCCTTTCAGCTGCCTACCGGGGTAGTGTAAAAACTACCAACAGAACTCGTTTCTGGCACCTTCCCCGGAGGAGTTGTGCATGGGGTGTGTTTGGAACATTTTGTCAGCAGCCGAGTCCAAAATTCAGCGATTCTCCATCTCAGCCCAGAAAGCAGGTAGAACAAGTTTTGTGGTGCCTTTCTCTTGCCTACCAGGGTACTGTAAAAACTTCCAACAGAACTCCTTTCTCGCACCTTCCCCGGTGGAGTTGTGCATGGGGTGTGTTTGGAACATTTTGTCACCAGCCGAGTCCAAAATTCAGCCGTTCCCCATCTCAGCCCAGAAAGCAGGTAGAACAAGTTTTGTGGTGCCTTTCAGCTGCCTACCGGGGTAGTGTAAAAACTACCAACAGAACTCGTTTCTGGCACCTTCCCCGGTGGAGCTGTGCATGGGGTGTGTTTGGAACATTTTGTCACCAGCCGAGTCCAAAATTCAGTGATTCTCCTCTCAGCCCAGAAAGCAGGTAGAACAAGTTTTGTGGTGCCTTTCTCTTGCCTACCAGGGTACTGTAAAAACTACCAACAGAACTCGTTTCTGGCACCTTCCCCGGTGGAGTTGTGCATGGGGTGTGTTTGGAACATTTTGTCAGCAGCCGAGTCCAAAATTCAGCGATTCCCCATCTCAGCCCAGAAAGCAGGTAGAACAAGTTTTGTGGTGCCTTTCAGCTGCCTACCGGGGTACTGTAAAAACTACCAACAGAACTCGTTTCTGGCACCTTCCCCGGTGGAGTTGTGCATGGGGTGTGTTTGGAACATTTTGTCAGCAGCCGAGTCCAAAATTCAGCGATTCCCCATCTCAGCCCAGAAAGCAGGTAGAACAAGTTTTGTGGTGCCTTTCAGCTGCCTACCGGGGTAGTGTAAAAACTACCAACAGAACTCGTTTCTGGCACCTTCCCCGGAGGAGTTGTGCATGGGGTGTGTTTTGGAACATTTTGTCACCAGCCGAGTCCAAAATTCAGCGATTCCCCATCTCAGCCCAGAAAGCAGGTAGAACAAGTTTTGTGGTGCCTTTCAGCTGCCTACCGGGGTACTGTAAAAACTACCAACAGAACTCGTTTCTGGCACCTTCCCCGGTGGAGTTGTGCATGGGGTGTGTTTGGAACATTTTGTCAGCAGCCGAGTCCAAAATTCAGCTGATCCCCATCTCAGCCCAGAAAGCAGGTAGAAAAACTTTTGTGGTGCCTTTCAGCTGCCTACCGGGGTAGTGTAAAAACTACCAAAAGAACTCGTTTCTGGCACCTTCCCCGGTGGAGTTGTGCATGGGGTGTGTTTGGAACATTTTGTCAGCAGCCGAGTCCAAAATTCAGCTGATGCCCATCTCAGCCCAGAAAGCAGGTAGAACAACTTTTGTGGTGCCTTTCAGCTGCCTACCGGGGTACTGTAAAAACTACCAACAGAACTCGTTTCTGGCACCTTTGCCGGTGGAGCTGTGCATGGGGTGTGTTTGGAACATTTTGTCAGCAGCCGAGTCCAAAATTCAGCTGTTCCCCATCTCAGCCCAGAAAGCAGGTACAACAAGGTTTGTGGTGCCTTTCAGCTGCCTACCGGGGTAGTGTAAAAACTACCAACAGAACTCGTTTCTGGCACCTTTGCCGGTGGAGCTGTGCATGGGGTGTGTTTGGAACATTTTGTTACCAGCCGAGTCCAAAATTCAGCTATTCCCCATCTCAGCCCAGAAAGCAGGTAGAACAACTTTTGTGGTGCCTTTCAGCTGCCTACCAGGGTAGTGTAAAAACTACCAACAGAACTCGTTTCTGGCACCTTCCCCGGTGGAGTTGTGCATGGGGTGTGTTTGGAACATTTTGTCACCAGCCGAGTCCAAAATTCAGCCGTTCCCCATCTCTGCCCAGAAAGCAGGTACAACAAGTTTTGTGGTGCCTTTCAGCTGCCTACCGGGGTAGTGTAAAAACTACCAACAGAACTCCTTTCTGGCACCTTCCCCGGTGGAGTTGTGCATGGGGTGTGTTTGGAACATTTTGTCACCAGCCGAGTCCAAAATTCAGCTGATGCCCATCTCAGCCCAGAAAGCAGGTAGAAAAACTTTTGTGGTGCCTTTCAGCTGCCTACCGGGGTACTGTAAAAACTACCAACAGAACTCGTTTCTGGCACCTTCCCCGGTGGAGCTGTGCATGGGGTGTGTTTGGAACATTTTGTTACCAGCCGAGTCCAAAATTCAGCGATTCTCCATCTCAGCCCAGAAAGCAGGTAGAACAAGTTTTGTGGTGCCTTTCAGCTGCCTACCGGGGTACTGTAAAAACTACCAACAGAACTCGTTTCTGGCACCTTCCCCGGTGGAGTTGTGCATGGGGTGTGTTTGGAACATTTTGTCAGCAGCCGAGTCCAAAATTCAGCTGATCCCCATCTCAGCCCAGAAAGCAGGTAGAAAACACTTTTGTGGTGCCTTTCAGCTGCCTACCGGGGTAGTGTAAAAACTACCAAAAGAACTCGTTTCTGGCACCTTCCCCGGTGGAGTTGTGCATGGGGTGTGTTTGGAACATTTTGTCACCAGCCGAGTCCAAAATTCAGCGATTCCCCATCTCAGCCCAGAAAGCAGGTAGAACAAGTTTTGTGGTGCCTTTCAGCTGCCTACCGGGGTACTGTAAAAACTACCAACAGAACTCGTTTCTGGCACCTTCCCCGGTGGAGTTGTGCATGGGGTGTGTTTGGAACATTTTGTCAGCAGCCGAGTCCAAAATTCAGCGATTCCCCATCTCAGCCCAGAAAGCAGGTAGAACAAGTTTTGTGGTGCCTTTCAGCTGCCTACCGGGGTAGTGTAAAAACTACCAACAGAACTCGTTTCTGGCACCTTCGCCAGTGAAGGTGTGCATGGGGTGTGTTTGGAACATTTTGTCAGCAGCCGAGTCCAAAATTCAGCGATTCCCCATCTCAGCCCAGAAAGCAGGTAGAACAAGTTTTGTGGTGCCTTTCAGCTGCCTACCGGGGTACTGTAAAAACTACCAACAGAACTCGTTTCTGGCACCTTCCCCGGTGGAGTTGTGCATGGGGTGTGTTTGGAACATTTTGTCAGCAGCCGAGTCCAAAATTCAGCTGATCCCCATCTCAGCCCAGAAAGCAGGTAGAAAAACTTTTGTGGTGCCTTTCAGCTGCCTACCGGGGTAGTGTAAAAACTACCAAAAGAACTCGTTTCTGGCACCTTCCCCGGTGGAGTTGTGCATGGGGTGTGTTTGGAACATTTTGTCAGCAGCCGAGTCCAAAATTCAGCTGTTCCCCATCTCAGACCAGAAAGCAGGTAGAAAAAACTTTTGTGGTGCCTTTCAGCTGCCTACCGGGGTAGTGTAAAAACTACCAACAGAACTCGTTTCTGGCACCTTTGCCAGTGAAGGTGTGCATGGGGTGTGTTTGGAACATTTTGTCACCAGCCGAGTCCAAAATTCAGCGATTCCCCATCTCAGCCCAGAAAGCAGGTAGCAAAACTTTTGTGGTGCCTTTCAGCTGCCTACCGGGGTACTGTAAAAACTACCAACAGAACTCGTTTCTGGCCCCTTCCCCGGTGGAGTTGTGCATGGGGTGTGTTTGGAACAATTTGTCACCAGCCGAGTCCAAAATTCAGCTATTCTCCATCTCAGCCCAGAAAGCAGGTACAACAAGTTTTGTAGTGCCTTTCTCTTGCCTTCCGGGGTAGTGTAAAAACTACCAACAGAACTCGTTTCTGGCACCTTCCCCCGAGGAGTTGTGCATGGGGTGTGTTTGGAACATTTTGTCAGCAGCCGAGTCCAAAATTCAGCCGTTCCCCATCTCAGCCCAGAAATCTGGTAGAACAAGTTTTGTGGTGCCTTTCAGCTGCCTACCGGGGTACTGTAAAAACTACCAACAGAACTCGTTTCTGGCCCCTTCCCCGGTGGAGTTGTGCATGGGGTGTGTTTGGAACATTTTGTCACCAGCCGAGTCCAAAATTCAGCGATTCCCCATCTCAGCCCAGAAAGCAGGTAGAACAAGTTTTGTGGTGCCTTTCAGCTGCCTACCGGGGTAGTGTAAAAACTACCAACAGAACTCGTTTCTGGCACCTTCCCCGGTGGAGCTGTGCATGGGGTGTGTTTGGAACATTTTGTTACCAGCCGAGTCCAAAATTCAGCGATTCCCCATCTCAGCCCAGAAAGCAGGTAGAACAAGTTTTGTGGTGCCTTTCAGCTGCCTACCGGGGTAGTGTAAAAACTACCAACAGAACTCGTTTCTGGCACCTTCCCCGGTGGAGTTGTGCATGGGGTGTGTTTGGAACATTCTGTCACCAGCCCGAGTCCAAAATTCAGCTGTTCCCCATCTCTAGCCCAGGAAGCAGATAAGAAAAGGTTTAATGGTGCCTTTCAGCTGCCTACCGGGGTAGTGTAAAAACTACCAACAGTACTCGTTTCTGGCACCTTCCCCGGTGGAGCTGTGCATGGGGTGTGTTTGGAACATTTTGTTACCAGCCGAGTCCAAAATTCAGCCGTTCCCCATCTCAGCCCAGAAAGCAGGTAGAACAAGTTTTGTGGTGCCTTTCAGCTGCCTACCGGGGTAGTGTAAAAACTACCAACAGAACTCGTTTCTGGCACCTTCCCCGGTGGAGTTGTGCATGGGGTGTGTTTGGAAAATTTTGTCAGCAGCCGAGTCCAAAATTCAGCGGTTCCCCATCTCAGCCCAGAAAGCAGGTAGAAAAACTTTTGTGGTGCCTTTCAGCTGCCTACCGGGGTACTGTAAAAACTACCAACAGAATTCTTTTCTGGCACCTTTGCCGGTGGAGCTGTGCATGGGGTGTGTTTGGAACATTTTGTTACCAGCCGAGTCCAAAATTCAGCCGTTCCCCATCTCAGCCCAGAAAGCAGGTAGAACAACTTTTGTGCTGTCATTCTGCTGGTTACCGCGTCA
>NW_026599425.1:0-56323 GCF_023634085.1 Falco cherrug | reverse complement strand
GTCTATGTCTTTCTCCCCTGTATTATATGGCTCTGCATATTTTAATCCCACAGCATGAACAGCATGGTTTCTTTGTGTCTACTTTCTTTGATGCAAATATCAATACACAGTTGCTGTTAAAATGTTATTTCTTTCCTGTTTAAACAAAATCAATACAAGGAAAAAAGAAAGAAGGGAAGAAATTCTATGTCTTCCACATAGAATATTATCATTTTTGTCCAGGGGACAACTTTGGTCACGTTGTCTTAATTTCTGAGGTGACACATGGGACAGAATTTCACCTAACCTTTCCTACTTAGAGTCTAGACCTGCTAGTTGTGCCAAAATGCACAAGTGCACATCAGTAAGGGCAAATAGAGCTTGATCTGAATGATGGGGAAATTCCAGAGAAAAATATGAAAGAACATACAATAAATCAGGCAGATTCTGAATATATCAGACATACTGCACATGCACACATTGACTCAGTGGCGCATGGATGTGGCACAGAGATCATAAGTCTTCTCTGATGAGGCTTCTGTATGTTCATAAATCCTTGACAAACTACACTGCAGTGAGCAGAGCTAATGGAGTAGGGAGGTAAATTCCCTTAAGCCAACGTAGTCAATCTGTGCTTTCACTCAGATATAACTCTTCCACCTTCGTATTGCAGTTTTACAATGTAACCTCTGTCAGAAATGTTGTAGAGGCCTTTAGCCCCCACCATGGTTGCCTGTGAGATCTAAGATAGCTTTCTTGGCTAACTCCACGGAATGTTCTCTTCACAAGATTTTGTGCAATGTGATGTGGAAAGGCGACCAAAAAGAAATTTCCACCCAAGTTTTGAATGAAGCTGCTGAATTAACCTTAACCAATGATAAGGGCCTCAAGAATTTTTGACTCCAGATGTAGCTCGATAGTGTAGGAACTGTAGTTCCCAGACAGAATCCTACCTAAAAGTGTACCACTGGCCATGAGTCAGGACAAGGAATATCCTTCTTTTGACTCAGTAAAAGCTACATCTTCTTACACCTCCTTGCTTTTTCTTCATCTAGACACTTAGACAAATTTTTCCATTCTGACAAAGGAAAATCACTGTATTGCAGCACCACATCAACGTGTTCATATTGTGAAGTACTTACAAAAAATGTTAGTATAAACAAATGTTGAATTGTATTCATGAGAGGTCGCCATAGGTGTCTTTAGTGTGGAAATCATCTAATTACCCCAGAGACAGAAGTAATGTAAGGGTCTTGACAGATGAGAACTGCATATTTTTATATTGATGTTACAGATGGCCCTGGGGACTTAGGCATTCATAATTCCTGTGGATTCCAGGGAAGTTCAGTTTTAAATCCCTTGAACCAAATTTCCCCCTGGAATGTTGCATTCATGTCGGATCAACTTTTAAGAGAAAAGTTACTCTGTGTTGTTTAAAGTTTCAAGAATCCATGAGAGAAATAAGTGATCAGTTAATACCTGAAGCCCCACAAGAAATACTCACAAGACATGAATTAACCACAGCAGGGATTTTAACCCTTATTTCACGTGGATTCCCTTGAAGACTGGAAGCTGGCAAAAGCAGAGAGCTGGATTTCATACTGTGTTTCCTACAGATGCCTTATTAAGCCTCATGTAGGTTACATTGGGAAAAATTCAGGTGAGAAAGAGGAAGGAGAGGAGAGGAGAGGCGAGGCGAGGGAGAGGCGAGGCGAGGCGAGGAGAGGAGAGGAGAGGAGAGGTGAGGAGAGGAGAGGAGAGGAGAGGAGAGGCGAGGCGAGGCGAGGCGAGGAGAGGCGAGGAGAGGAGAGGAGAGGAGAGGTGAGGAGAGGAGAGGAGAGGTGAGGAGAGGAGAGGAGAGGAGAGGAGAGGAGAGGAGAGGAGAGGAGAGGAGAGGAGGAGGAGAGGAGAGGAGAGGAGAGGAGAGGAGAGGAGAGGAGAGGAGAGGAGAGGAGAGGAGAGGCGAGGAGAGGAGAGGCGAGGAGAGGAGAGGAGAGGCGAGGAGAGGCGAGGCGAGGAGAGGCGAGGCGAGGAGAGGAGAGGAGAGGCGAGGAGAGGAGAGGAGAGGAGAGGAGAGGAGAGGAGAGGAGAGGAGAGGAGAGGAGAGGAGAGGAGAGGAGAGGAGAGGAGAGGAGAGGAGAGGAGAGGAGAGGAGAGGGAGAGGAGAGGAGAGGAGAGGAGAGGCGAGGAGCGGAGAGGAGAGGAGAGGAGAGGAGAGGTGAGGAGAGGAGAGGAGAGGAGAGGAGAGGAGAGGAGAGGGAGAGGAGAGGAGAGGAGAGGAGAGGAGAGGAGAGGAGAGGAGAGGAGAGGAGAGGAGAGGAGAGGAGAGGAGAGGAGAGGAGAGGAGAGGAGAGGAGAGGAGAGGAGAGGAGAGGAGAGGAGAGGCGAGGAGAGGAGAGGAGCAGCATGACTTCTCCCTGGTTTCTTTGAAGCTTGTTTTCAAGCTTGAACATTTTTTTTTTATTATTATTCAGTCGGGTTCTCTCCTATTTTTACTCACTTTTGATGCCCTTCATTGTATGTAATTATCTATTCTAGGCTCAGAAACAATGCGAGCTTTTTATATTTGGTGATGAAGCTGGCTTGCCAAAAGGCTGTTTTTATCATGAGTTTCTACATAAGGGCAACCAAAGATTTTTGCAGAAGATAGGTGAATATTGTTTGGAGGAGCCAGAAGGGAACAGCTCATGACAGAACCACTGGCAAATTCAACACTTACCCTATTGGGATGTAGTGGACAAAGAAAATAGAGTATGTTATACAAGTAATTATGATTGCATTGTGGAAAACACCTATTCTGACTATATGCAAGGGGTGGGATTAATTTACAAAGCACACATCTACATCTGAATTAGTCACTCTAAACTCCTCTATGAAGAGAAATGAACAATATTAGGATTCAATTCATCTGGCCTCTCCTGAGTACTATATTTAGGATAAGACTTTACACTAAAAGGACCTATTTTTCTCATTTACTGCATTTTCTGAATTATTACTATTACCTGGGAACTGGGGTGATTAGCTCAGATACAGACCTTTACACTGTAGAGGTCCATAGCTAGTCAGATGAAACTTTCTCCAAGGGTCAGAAAAGTACAAATATAAAAATGCAGAAATAAGAACAGAAAAATAGGTGTAGTTTTTCAGAGAATGGAAGAGAAGCAGTATTTGGAGTCTAGTGACCTGTGTATATCCTCCAAGATTGTGTATATGCATATGTACATATATAATGTCTGTCATAACAGGTAGTGTTCTTTGAACTTCCGTGCTTTTCTATAAATATAACCTATTTCTTTAGGGTTGGATTATGATGAGTAGGGCAACTATGTCATCCAAAAGTGCCTTGGAGTTCATATTTGGGCTTGTTTCCTTTTCATTTATGTTTATGCCAATTTTAGGCTCTTCTGATAGCCCTAAGAGCACTTTATATAACTAAAAATATAAAACATTTGGCCCTCTTGCTGAATTTCAGTACCCTGAAAGATGGGAAACCAACAAAAAGCCCTACTTCCTTGTTATCTCAGCTGCAGAAATTATCACTTGAGGCAAAAGTAAAGCCTGTGAAAAATGTGAAGACAGATACAAATGATGAGATCTTGAGGTTTATTTGGGTTCCTGAGGAATGAAAACGCTCAGCCAGAAAGTAAAGAAAGAAAAGAAAGAAAAGAATAATTAAAAAATCTAAACGCCATCTTACAGGACAAAAACTATCTTCCTTTTGTTTCCCAGTTCACAATAAATGTATTTAACACTGTGCATTTAAGTCACTTTTTGTTGCATTTTAATCTGGTAATTAGTTTTTCCATGAATCAAATACTTTTTAAGGAGATCAAACTGAAATAGCATTCAGCTTAATTCTGATGAAGCTGAAGCTATGCTTCATTTGACCAAGGGTGTTTAAGAGTTGAACAATAATGTGTAATATAGAAAGTCTTTAGCAGCAACCTTTTCCATTCTAACTAGTGCATAATATTGGTTTTGCAATCATTTAGTAATTATATAAGGAGGACATATTTATTACGAATTATTGATTTTATAATTACTGCTGCTGGTGTTCACATTATTACACAATGAAAATCTTTTAATATACAATGTTCTTCACCCTCAGCTGGCAAGCAGATAGTGCAATGCAATTTACTGAGTAGCCAAGAGTAGATTTTTATCGGCACTTTTTTTGCCAACTACCTAAGTGGCTTGCTTTCTGAAAAAAAATATTGCTAATGGCACTTAAACTAAGAAGAATGTCCAATTTTTCAAGGTCATTCCTGGAAGATTATTGTAGTCAGTCAATGAAAAAAGGGAGAGAGAGAGAGAGAAGAGATAGAGAGAAAGATTTGTTTAATTGTTGAGTTATTTTACTGCTAATATCACCAGGAATTAAAAGTTATAGCTTTAAATTTGCTGTAAGCTAAACAGACATAAAAGGCCACTGTCATACACTGGATCATGACACATGAAGATATATCTCTTATGAAATTGATTTTTCCGTGTGTGCAGGCTGACTGCTCAGTGCAGCTAACCCGCCTGTAGAACTGCAGGGAAAAGTTATATTCGGGGCTAGTGTATAATTGTCAATATGTTTTATATTCTTGAGCAAGGGATTTTTCTTCAAGACATGTACAAAAGAGATTGTCCAAGTTCACCATTTCATTGGGTCTGCAGCTGCTCACTAATAGCTGTTGCTAAGAAACTGTCACGCCAAACAAAGAGGAGTTCTGCACCATCAAAAATCTTTGGAAATAGGGCTCTACATTACTGGCATCAGAATTTAACATCCTGGTTACAGAATTTAGACCTGGCTGATGCAGGGAAGAGGACACAAGTGCCTTCTACAACTTCCTCTGCACTTGCCAGGATTGAACCTTTGACTGGAATTGTGTAAGACTGGATATATATTTCCTATAGAGATACACATGCATGTGTGCACACACCTCCCCCCTTGAACACACATATAGATTCAACAATGAGCCCAAGGTTTCATCTGAGTCTGAATTTTGTGGCTTGATGCCTTTCCCCTCAATAAAATGGTTTTATTAGGATATAGTTGTCATGTAATATTTTTGTGAAAGAAAAAATACTAATAAAAACCATCACACCAAGATTAGCACATTCAATGAGAGGTATTGGTGCTTTATTCCAGTACAGACTCCAGACCATCCCAGTTACAACATATCCTGCTCAGCGTCTTACCAGTTATGTGTATATACATATAAACACGCAAAAGAAGCAAAAAACCCCAGCCTGGGATCTTTAAAATGGCAAAAAGAAGTTGCTGCTGTGTGACAGACCTGATATGGTCTGGCAAGGAGCAGACCAGATATTACCACAATATGAACAGGCATACAAAAATCCTAAATAGAGGAAGCAAAAATGTTTACAAGTTCTTCAGAGACTTTTGACTCATCAAGATGGAGCAAAAAATCCCAAGACATATCAGTACTGGGAAATGTTATTTTTCTGGGTTTTTAAAGAAAGAAGGATGAAAGAAAGATAAAATAGCATTATGCCTGTAGTGTCTCATGGAAAACAACACACAGAGACACAGATAATAGAAATAGGAAATATAACCTTTGTTTTTATAAGGGATATGTTGCCACAAAATGATCAGTAAGTTGGTTTTCTGAGGTTCATGAAATATAAATGGATGATTGTAAAAGTACTATAGTTGTAATTCATTCAACAGGATTGGGGCTTAAATTTTTTGAATTTGAGTATTTTAAGCTTTGTCTGGTATATCCCCAAGTTGAAAGAACCTTATTATAACACTTGCAGGTAATTGTGTCTACAGGCAAAACGGAAGAGTCAGGAGAATGTCAGGGCAACATGATTCCATAGTGAGATGACATCAGCACACAAAACTCCACCTTGTTCCTGCTCACCCTACATTTTAGTTCCAACAAGAAAGTGAGCTATGGAATTTCTAACCAGGTCCAGATGGGTTAGAAGCACCCTGGGATTCCTTTGCTTTTACTAAGTGAAAATCTGGTGTTATAAACAACTGCAGCAGATTATGCAATGTGTCATAAGGATTGTGATATACTGGCCATGGCAAGTTTCACGGCTGGGTGTGTTTCATCATGACAAATGCGGGAGTGATGCAATGTAAGGATCAATCAATCTTGACTCAGTATTAAGACAAACTGGATTGTCTAATGAGTCTTTTCTGTCTGTTATGGTAACAGGAGATCAATCAATGAAGAAAATCAGATCAATAATTCAAAAATAATGTTTTTTCAGTGTTTAAACCCAGTAGTTTTAAACTTTGAAAAGTCTGTGAGCTATAAGAACAATAACAAGAAAATAAACTTGTTACTCCCTAATATTATTTTTTTTTCCCCTCAGGAAAACAAGTAGAAGGCAAGCAAACATTAGGACTTTCTCTTTGTGTTATACTTTACATAAGTTTTCAAAATATAAAAAAGTACAATATTAAAAGTACAATTAACTGGAAATTTAACACATCTTTTCACAAAATATCTTTGATAAATGTTTCAGATAAGATTCACTCCTTGAACTGCCCTTTTCTCTCTCTGCTGACTTTTCCTTGAGTCTCAGCTATGGATCTTCTGTGATGTGTGGCCACAACCATGACAACTCAATTAGTAGTGTAGTAACTTGGGCATTTAAAAAATAAGTTGATCAACACACTTGTCAAAAACATTCCTGCATCAAAAAGTCATTAATGTTTTCCAGTTTGGTTGAATAATATATTATTTTTAGAAACAAGTAGTCAGAAACAAAATATTTCAAGGTAATGTTTGAAAGGAAATTCAATTCTCATATATATATATATTTTATATATATATATAAATAAATCTATGCTTATAAAGTCATCCATAGTCAATAGACATCAAGAGTCTGCTTCAGGGTGTGATTCATGCTACTCTTTCTAGGCACATGTAGGAGATGACATATCTGCTAGAGGTACCTAGCTCTCTTTGTTGACTGAGGTAGGATGTACAAATGGCAAATTCAGATTACATACAGGACTTTTAGATTAATTACTTTGAGGTTCTCAAACCTGAGAGAAATAAATACATTATGCTTCAATGATTTACTTTGTTTACATGACTAAGTCCTGAATACTATCATTACCTTGGCTGAAATATGCAAATTAATTTTTTTGATTGAATATCCAGTTTTATATGTAAGACACTTGGAATTATCAAGGGAAAATGCCCAGTAAATGTCAAACCTCTTTAACTGCATGTTATTCAAGATTGAAACAAGCAGATTCTAAAGCTATAGAAAAACTTTTTCCTGCATCTTCTTCATAGTTTGCTCTTCTTGTGTGGTACAGTCTAGGAGCTCTAGTCAAAGACAAATTTCTTGCTCTGTCTGTACAAATTTAAATAAATAAATAAATAAATAAATAAAAATAAATACTGTCCCAGATATGTTACAATTTATGTAAAAAGTAAGAAACAACAGGGATTATAGGCAAATGGAAAGTGGGCATCTTATTTGATTGCAGGTCTTAAATTTGAAGTGAAAGCAGCCTTCTTTCCTAAGGTGACCAGCTATGGCTCTCATGAAAAACTTTGTGCCTTTTTTTTTTTTTTTTCCCCTTGAAAATGTCAAGGAGTGCAATAATAACAACAATTAATGATGATGACTGTTGCTTCAAAGCCAAAGACTGTGAGTTTAATAGGTTCATAAGTCCATTCCTCACTATGGAAGTTGATTTGTGACATCCTGTCAGAGACCTGTTGGGCATTTTGTTAGTGTTGATACAGAAATATTTTATTTTTCCTTGCAAAAAAAGTAAAAATAATAGAAGTAATAAGAATAATTTTAAGTATCATTCAACACTTAGAGGTAGGAAAATTTATTTATTTTGTGAGAACAAAGAAATTAAGTGCAAATATATTTTATCAAAACACAAAACTGCAATACTCTTCAGAAGAAAGATATTAGCAGAGATAAGTACAGTAATAAAAAACCCAAAAAAACTAAAATAAAACCCCACCAAATATTTTTTCCATAAACTGGAAATAGGTAAAAACAACCAAACTCCACTGGAAAAACAAACAAACAAACAGACAAAACCAAAAAGCAACAAAACCCACATTTACAGAAGCTAGCATGAAATTCTGAGACATCTTCAACATTTTTCTTTTGCTGGTTTGCTTCAATGCTATATTCAGTGACAACTGATAATCTATCTGTCCATCGTGAAGCGTATGTTCATGCCATCAACTGTCTTTCACTTCTAAAACGTACACATTTTTTTATGTAGCTCCTTTAACCAAAGACAATTGGATGTAATTGCATAAGGGGTTATGGGCTAAGACAACCATCATTGACCTGAAGGTCTCAATGACTTGCAAACTTCTTATAGGCTCAGCTATTAAAGAGGCAAAATAATTAGTTTGTCAGTACAAAGACAGCTAAGTCTTATTAAGTGGTTTTGGTTTTGGTTTTTTTAAGACAGCTAAACTAGGAATCTTCCTCTAGTTAATCTTGTAAAATACCTCTTCAGAAAAGAAATTTAAAGGCTGATTTCATCTCACCTGAAGTTTACAAGCCAGGCATAAGAGATGTGCTTGTTTCTCCATCAGTTACAGAAGAAGCCAAGAAGACTGACAAGAAACATCACAACTCAATAGTAATATTGAGATGAAATGGATCTTTTTTTCCACTTTTTAATTTAAGCATTTCTTAATTTAATGGAAATAATACAAACTGAAAAAATAAATCAAATCCACCACTTTAACAGTCTGTAAATCAGTATGATTTCATAGTTTCTGTTCAAACTGAATGTTCAGAGGTGGTTTTTTTTTTACTTTTAAGTCTGTAAGTACAACCTTGATTCATTCTTGTTTTGTCTGGGCAAAATGATTCACCTGATGCAACATAAAATCAATGTATGTAGCAATAATAATATATAATACAATAATAATATTCATAATAACTACTACACAATAACATTGTTAGACTTATTTTTAATTTTTTCTTGAACAAAATGGACTTTAATTTCATGAGAAAACCATTTCTCAGATGGAATCACAATTTACACCTTTATTATCAGTAAATTTCTATAGAAAGAAGGATTTTTATCAGATCGGATCAGAAACTGAATACCCTAGAATGAAGTCTGCATTTTGCTAGAGACTGAATCACAAGTTATTTGAAAGCAGTTCTGTCATTTACTTCCATCTTCACTTAATTGGAATGGCAAATAAAGCTTTACATTGCTCCATGTCACCACTATAATGCTTCTGACTTCTTTTAGAGAATGTAGATGCTGTCTTTTCTTGTTAGCCACCTACTTTTCATCAACTGCTTTATGGCAGGCAAATCACTGGTGAACCTTTATAGGAGTCTTAGATTTTGAAGTTAGAAGATATCACTGAGTTTATTTAGTTTAGCACAGAACAGGATTTTTAATTCCTGCTTCAAGTCAATAGCAGTGCTTTGTAGAAAAACAAAATCTTGTAGAGAAAAACAAAGTCCAATCCTCTTCAAAAAATTCAAGCAACGGAGAATCCAACATAAACCTTGTCATTCTAACTGTTAATTACTCTCACCATAAAAATACAAATGTGTCTACTCTAAATTTTCATTCACTTTTTCTTTTCTTTTGTCCACTAGATTAACTCCGTAGCATTATCTTTATTTTTATATTTTTACTGTGGTATTTCTCCACTTTGTAGACGTGACAAACATGCTTTACTCCTAAATATATTACTTGTTATTAGCCACACTGAAAATACACACCAGGCTTAGACACAAAACCTATTATTGCATGTCAGCTGATCTGTACTGTGTGCTCCATTGTGTACAATAAATTTGGGTTGAACATAAGATAAGCTGAGTTTGCCTAGCCCTATTTTCACTGAGCTAAACTAATTTGAACAACCTTGATTTTCTGCAGGGTAGACTCCTATGGATAGTTATCATGAATCAGCTGACTTGTTATATGTGATGCCAGAATAACTTGTTCATATATCTGAGTCTAATAGTAACCTTGTCCCTAGATTATTGGAGACAGAGATTACTGTGTATCAGTGGCCTGTATTCTTCATTATTTATCATTCCTTTAGCTTTGGTATCAACTCCAAGCTTTACTGGTAATGATTTTATGTATTCTTCTACCTTGTTGATAAAATGTTTACTAGCATAGAGCCAAAAATCAATCCCAGGGAGACCCAGTCAGAACACACCTTATTAGTATTAATTCCCAATTTGCAATTACATTGTGGGGCACAGTTATCAACCATTTCTTTAATAATTCAAAGTGATTTGGAAAACAATGGGGGTTTATTTTTTTTTTAGTTCCTTGTATACAAGTCAACTTCTTTAAAGGCGTTACATTATTATTCAGCATTATTACTTTATTGAATTGAATCAGTTTTCTCATCAAAGAATTGACGTGACCTGGTTTGAAAAGATTTTTTCCAACCTGTGAGTATTCTGTGGCATTAATACATTACTTTCCTTTAATTCATTGTTAATTCAGGCTTGTCTCAAATGGTCCATCATTTTGCCTCAAATATAAATGAAACTTGTAATTGCTTGGATTATCCTATTTATGTTTCTTTAAAAAGTTTGTTAATATACATTCTTTCCATTACACTCCTGGCATGTTCTGAAGTTTTAAAGACTGGATTAAATCTACTTTAATGGTTTGGGTAGCTTCTGAGATAGCGCTTCAAAATTCTTAAATACAAAAATACTGGGTGCTAAAGATTTAAAAGGGAATCTCATGTGAACCCAATACAATTTGAATGGGAATTATTTCATCATAATGTGACAACCAAGTACTGATTGGAACATTTCACTGATCATTTCTAGATTTTCTATTTCCATTATAGATATTTCTACCAATCCCGTGTACAACCATCCCAGTGTCCTGTAGTCACATGCAATATATACTATTTTGAATGACACATTGTCATAGAGTTTGAAATGGTAATTGTTCAGAAGGCTTTGTATTAGCAGTTATAAACCAAGGTGTCTTCACTGGCAGAATTTACCTTTCATGTGAGCTACATAAGTGAGCTGGAGTATTCCCTGGAGAAGAGCGATATAGTAAGGGCTTCTAGCTCTTTTGATAATTAACACAAAAAAAATCAGATCAAGAGATTTTCCCTGCAGAACCTAATCTCTGCTTCCAGACCTGGGCTACCAGCTGTTTCCTTTAACATTGTAGAAAAGGAAAGGGAAGGAAGAAATGGGGTGAAAAGGTGCCTGTCTTCAATACCATCCATTGCAACAAAGAGATCATATCATTACATCTTCAGTCACATCTGATCAAGCCACTGTAATGGTATCCCCTACTGTCACTCCTGTCCTTTGCTCATCATTTTTACAACTGTGGTAGTTATGCTACCTCTGGTGCTGTTTGCCATCTAGAATTACTGTTGGGGCTGCTTCAATCTCTGTTGTGCTGTTAATAGTAAATTTATCCATCTGAGTAGATTCTCATATTGGTGCTTAATGGCTTCTGAACTAGTTCCCACTGCAATAGAATTGCTTTGTTGCTGTCTAAGGACATGGAGAACAAACACACGTACACAACTTCCAGGGAGAGCAGCCAGGGACCATTTGCAAGATCACCCTTTGTTAGCCAGCCAAGGAGCAATACATGTAATCAGCATGAAAGTGGAAACCAGCTGATACTTAGATGCTTAAAAGGTTAGAATGCCAATGGGCAAGGATAAGCCTTAACTTCTGGTCTTTCACTGGAAGTCCATGTCACCTTTCATGGCAATTTGCAATTTGAAGTCTTTTCTTTAGGTAAGACACCAGACCATAGTCTTTCAGAAGGTCTGGATTCAATACAGACTTGCACTGCAATCTTGCTGCTCACTAACCTATGCCCATCAATAAAATGAAAAGCATGATGCCTCCTCTACCTTCATTATCTATTTAGATTATAAACATCATTACAGAAATTTGTGTGTGGGGTTCTTTCTCTTTGTGGCTTTGTTTTTCTTGTTTGTTTGGTTGGTTGGTTGGTTTGTGGGTTTTTTTAGTTTTTAGTTTTATTTTATATTGTTTTATGATAGTGGGGTTTTAGTTTTGTTTTATATTGCTACTTTGTGTATGTGCAGCATGACAAGACTTATCTGTTGAATAAATAACCTTACACTGCTAAGAATATTCATATCGTTACATGGCCTCATCATTTCTTTGTCTTTCTCTGGAGTCTGCAGTACTGCAGACATGTGGAATATCTTACATATCCCTCTCTTCTTACCTTCCCCAAAAAAGAAAACTTTAGGTGTTTGCATTTCATTGATTTTATCAGAACAATTCTCTTGGGCACTATCTGAAACCATAAACCTCAAAACAGCTGAGGAGATGGCAAGTAATATGTATAGCCATGTATTAATTATGTTTTCCCCAGTGACTGCACACATGTTGAAAACCAGAAACATATCTCAATTTTAGACAGTAAATATTATTTAAAATGACATATAAGTTTAATCAGTAATTAGTCAGTAATCAAATCAAGCCAGTCATTCCAGATTCTCATTTGTGTAGTATCTATTTGGTCCTGTGCTTCTCAACTGATGTTATCTGAAAACATGCAAATGAAAACAATCAATGCAGTTGTATATGAAGTATAGGAGTGGTATAAGACTGTATAAGTTGTATAAGACTGGTTGAACATAAAACAACAAGGGAAATAAACTGCTTATCAAGAATATAAAGAAATTAAATTTTTGAATGGTTTACATATGTGTATAATCATCACTGTTAGTGTAAGCAAAAAAAAAAACCCAAAACACATTTTACTGTGTTTACCTACCATTTTAAGAGATTGTCTATGTTGTGGGAAAAAACTTAAGGGTTTTTTAGTTTGGTTTGGTTTTTTTCCCAATTAATATAGAGTACTCTGCCTTCATGGTAAACAATGAAAAAGATTCCAGCTTTTTCAGCTTTTGCTACTATGTTTTGGGCTTTTTGTTTTCCAGTCTTAATCTCTGCAACAACTCCATTTACCTTGAACAGCATTACATAAAACATTTCACATTACATAAACTGAGTTTCTATATGAGAAATAAGTATAAATCTTGTCTTCCACCCAAATGTAATATAAAGAATATGGCTATCTAACCATATTCATCTAACTAACAGCTGTCTACCCAGGGTAGAGCTCTACCTGATTTTCTGTTGGGGAAAAAATTAATTGCGTAGGAAGAAAAAACAGGAAATAATTGAAAGTAGCATAACTTCTCTAAAGAGACATTTTGACTACGGCTGTACACTGTTATGCTATTCTTCTTTTATTTTCATTGTTATTGTTCTATTTTCCTATAAGGTCTGTCTTTAGTCCTCCTAAGAACACATGAACCAATTTGTTTTAATTTAAGGCGATGGGGAGGTAGTCAGTTCAAAGATGCTTATTTCCTATAAAACCAAAAATAAAGAAAAAAAAAACCCCAAACCACAAAACAAACAAATAAACAAAGAAAAAATATTAGCAGAGAAAAGGGAGTCTAGTCTACCCTATTGATGGGTATTAGGTAAATATTATCAGGTACTTGCTTGATGCCTATTTACACATCAATGAATTCATGTGAGAACATATTAATGGCAAGAAGTAATTAAGTTTAATCATGCTTTCTTGGATTGTATGGGTTTTGTTAGTCCTACCTCAAGTCAAGGATTTTTCTACATAGTCTTGTGGTCCCTTCATTCAGATGTTTTGGTGGCAGCTAAGTCACAGGTGATGAGCAGGATTGTGCTTTTACCCGTAAGGGCTGAGAAAGGAGGATCTGGGGATAAAATACCTTGATTAAGACTGGCTGAACATAAAACAACAAGGGAAATAAACTGCTTATCAAGAATATAAAGAAATTAAATTTTTGAATGGTTTACATATGTGTATAATCATCACTGTTTGTGTAAGCAAACTGTGTTTATGGATGTGTTTTTATTACAAATGTAAACGAAAAAAGAACTGCATCCTCAGTAGGGATAGTTAAGTGCAGAAAGGAGAAGATATGTTTGGGTTCACACATCAAAAACAAACAAACAAACAAAAAAACCACTGTTGAGTGTCAGCTTTTTCTTAAAACAGAATCATACCAATTCTTTGGTACATAGAATGTATTTAAACAAGATCTTATGTAAAATGCTAAATCAATAAGATGACTAAATTAGGTAGCATCTGTACACCCACTGAAGAGAAAGGGAAAAAACCCACCAACTTCTCAAAGTTAGATGAGTATCCTAGATAAAAATTGAATTGATAGATATGCCTGTTCTTCTGCACTGAATATACTCTAGGATAGGAAAACTTTTAACTTCAACTTGTTACTGGCTTAACGCCAAGGTAAGATGAATAAAAGCCAAACTACAAAACTGAATTTTATTCCTTCATTAAAGCCAACAGAAAATAGAGGAATAGTCATGTTATAAAAGTACATTCTCCAGGGTAAATTTCTGCTTTTTCAATTTTTTGAAGAGATAGATTTTGACTTCAAAAAGTTCCACAAATGTTGTTTTTGTCATGGTCTCAAAACATGGACTTCAAAACAGGACCTATTTTCTGTAACCTTTGGTTTTTTTCTCAAAAACATTGTTCATGCTAGCTCAGAAATAGAAATATTTTTATTGTTTCATAAATTCAATACAATAGCAACCTTTTATTTTCTAATGGGTTAAATTTAAAGTTTGAAACAATCTAAAATTCCAATTTTTTTTTTTTCATATAGTTTTTTTATTAAATTCATCATCCCTCAAGGAATAACTGTGAATTTTAACACCTTTTATTTATGAGGTTAAAAATAGATCAATATGATGCTTAACTGGAGTATAAGCGATGTGGCAGCCTAATGCCAGGTTCAAGGGTGGTCTTGTTTTATCATCAAGCTCTCCAAAGATAAGAGTTAGTTGGATTCTGGTTTGGGTCCCAGGCAAATCCATCATTTCATTATGAATGTGTCGTACTTCTTTGAGTAACCTTGACCAAGGGCATGGACGCATGAAGAAGTTACCAATAGCTAAGTTTTGGTGTTTCAGTTTTACATTGCGTTTGCTGCTGCATGGTCACTCTCTGTAGGTGCCCTTTTTTTCCTAGTAGCATGTACACAAGGTGCACCTGTAGAGCAATCATAGAGCTTTGTTGATCCAGATCATGTTTTTTCACCTGCAATATAGAGATAATCATGATTTTCAGTGAGGTGTTTTGAGCGTACTGCTACAGAGTATAAGATAAGTAGCTATTATTATTGCTACTTATAAATTTGCTGATTTTGAGCAAAATTTGTGATGTTGCAAGAAAAGTAAATGTCTTACTCCCTCTATTAGCTGGCTCTTGCATTCACTTCCTTCCTTCATAAAAATGAAAGCAGTATAAAAAGGTCTGATCAGGATTGTAGCTGCAAAGAAAGTCAATAGGAGGTAGTCATTTAACTTCTTTAGGCACCTTTGAAAATCCCAGCCTGACATCACTACAAATTAGCTGAACCAGAGCAGGGTTTTTCTTAGTAAGTAATATGAGAGTCATAAAGCACTTCTGTCTAACAAATGTTTCCTTTTTGTTACAGACTTTTTTGAGCTTGATTCTCAACATGGATTTTTCATATGGAACAATAGTTAGCGCTCTGACAGTTAACACAGTAATGAACGATTTGGTAGTAACTCATCTGCTACAGTGTACAGCTCCAATGAGATGAGACAACTTTTCTTAAGATTTCTGGCAGGGTTTTTTGGGTCTTTGTTAGTTAATTTTTGTTCACACCTGGCTGCAGTTACACTGGACTTCTGCATTATTTAGAATGAACAACTTTTCACTCACTTGTTTTTAAAGAAATGCATCCACTTTGAGATTTTTTCTCCAGATCCTATTTTTCTGAATCCCGCTACCATGGTATCTGGTATGGATCAGCTCCATAAAGGTTTTAGATGTTGTCACTTAACAAAATGCAGAATCAGGCATTTAGGTAATGTATCTAATGCATGGGAAGAGTGAGACATGAAGAAAGGAGTACATAAAAGTGAGAAGCTACAGAAGGAAATGCACATGTTTAAATGAGACACTGATTTCAGAGCTATAGGGAAGACATTTTGATCTGGTTTGATAGAATTGTCTGTTAGAACTGCAGCTCATACTTGACCTTGCTGTTAAAAAAAATAAAAATCTAATGATAGACATTAGAGGTTGATAAAACTTGAGCAGGACACCCACCCTTTTATGCTCAAAAGCAAATCAGGAGTACATTTCTTCTAAACTATCTTGTTTGTCCCTCTTAAAATGAGATTAATAAGTCTCTTGAACCTCTTTCCATTGATTTTACAGGATGACTAAGCTATTTTTAAATTCATAAATCTGAACATATGAATGCCCCCTCGGTTGACCAAGTCTATGCCGGTTCCCTATATCTGTCCATGATACTTCCACATGCTCACCTGGAGAACTCCAAGAAAGCTCCCAAAGGTAGATGCAATCAGTTGCCCTCCAGCAGTATCTGTCATAGACAGATACTGGAGAGAAGCAACATGACTTCTCCATTGAAGAAATCTAGAGAAAAAAAAATGATGAATTTCCCCCACTTTATGAATTCCACTGGAGCTTAATGGATCTCACTAATCATGTCACTAGAAAGTTGGTTGCTTGTGTGCATATATCACAGAAGAAATGCTACAGATGTTCATGGTAGAAATTCAGAAGTCTAAGAAGTTTTGATACCACACTGTGAATGTCTAATAAAGATGTTTTGAAGAATGAAACTTTGATCTTGGGTATCTAAAATCCCAATTTTAGTGCTTAGCAGTACCTGAAGGATAAAACAACTCTTCAGTCTTACGTTTTACTGGTATCAACAGCCCCTTTCACACTCACATGCTATTACAAATCTAATACTGCTTGATTTGTCTCAAGGTCTGGTTTATAGCAGTTAACACAGGCAATAAGGTAAATAATGAAAATTTAGGTTATTGTTAATGTTTCAATACATTAACATTATTTCAAGATCTGTTTCTATTAAAGAAGAATTAACCCTTCTATGATCATGGTCCCAAGTCATCTTTTTTAAGGAAAAAAAACCAAAAAACAAAACCTTCTGCAAGCACCTTTTAATGATGTATATGGCCTTAAGTCATTCACTTAGCTGTTTTATTACTTGTCTTTAAGTCTGATGAGTTCAAAGCAGATGTGCATCACTGAATTCTCAATAAAAGGCCACTGCTTGTCCTGCTGAATAATAAGAACTGCTAATGACACCAATTAAGAGCTCTAAATGTCATTTACACTTGTTTGCCATTTTTTAAGTCAATAAGGCTATGGAAGGCAGAGGAGCCTGAGATCACTTAGACTGGAGCAGTTTGAGGGGACATTTTAGTTGAAATATTACATAGAGTAATAATATAAAAAAAAATTATAATGGAGCAGTTACGTTTGTGATTGGGTCAGTTGCAGAAGATACTTCAGTCATATTTTTTTCCGGAGTTATGAGCGATAGAGTAATAGAAGTCCAAAACTGGGGAGGGGAATAAAAAAAAAACAAAAAACAACCCAAAACAAAAAACATAAACTCCAAACCTACACAAAACCAAAATAAAACCAAACCCAAATCCTGACTAATTGCAGAGGATTGAAAGTAAATCTCTTCCAGTTCTCATCTCCTGCTATAGATTACCTTATGGTTATCAGTTTTGATCTATACATTCAAGGAAAGAGCTGGGACTGAGAACGAATCTTAGTGCAACTATCAGAGCAGCTAGGACTGATGACTGCACTAAAGCCACATTTATTTAATATTATATTGCAGAGGATTGATATCAGATGTTCTGAATGGAAATTTGTCACAGATTTAGTTCCAGATCTCATGCTTGCAGAAGCCCTATTCATATGTACAGGGATTCCGTATTTGTTTTGCCATCAAAACTTTCACTGGAGTATGCCTAAGAACACTCTTTAGAAATAGTCTTGTTGGGAACAGGAAGCAAATAGGTAAAACTGGAAAATCTGAAGCTTCATGGCCCAGATATGTAAGACTAGAATAATGAAGATAATTCACCACTTGTCAGCTTGTGTAAGCACCTAACCTCATCAATTCTGAGTCATAAATGCACTCAGAACTACTGCTCAAGTGGCTGAAAGGATACCTGCATACTCATGGTACTTGAATTTCTCCTGTTGGTTCTGTGCAAGGTCTTCACAGTATATCTCTCTCTTCACAGCTCAACAAGCTGCAAAGTGCTGCCTTCACAGTCATGACCCTCAAAAAATGAGCTGCTTCCATATTTGAGTCTTCCGTAAGGATCCCAGTCCCGTGGTCATGGATCCTGTTCACAGAAAAAGTGTAGGATAAGAACTGCATCTATGTCCCCACATCATAACAGGTCAGTGGAGGATTTTGATCTGCTGTATGAGAATCATTGACTAAAATGATTTTATAGAAACAGAAAAATAGACTTTAATATCTTACCACCCAATTGACTGCCCTCTCCACTGACTCATACAATTAATCTCTCTAACTCCCTGTCTCTTTATTGTGGGCATTAAGACATGAGTATGAACCTGATTTGAGAAACACAGACTGGAGGCAAAGCAGAGTAAGGATTCAGACCTTTACCAAAATCTAAAGACAAGTTCCCTAGCCAATAGGTTGCTAATTAATTTGGAGTGGAATTTATCTTCTTTTCTCTTGTTTTCATGAGAGTATAGGGCTTTACTGTGGCCTGTAAGTAACATGTAGGTTCCAGTCTTTCTTCTCATCCCACTGTAGTAAAGCTATTCGTACACCTAGCTGAACTACCTCTACCTTTCAAGGATTTTGTCAATTCCAAGTATAGGACCTTGGTTGCTGAATTTGTGTTAAAGCACCTAAGCATCTAAGAAACCTGGAAGAATCTGTCATCTTCTTTTTATTAAGAACACTTTTTCCACTTTGAATATCTTTCAAAAATCTGTAAATAACTTGTTCTAAGTTACGCAGAAAACCATATGTACGAAATAATGAATGACATGGAAAAAGTTAAATAGGAAATTGATGTTGCCTATGGGCAATAACAGAAAAATTGGAGACATCAGTTGAAACATTCATATCAATTAATAAATATTAAAAAAAAAGAAAAGAAAAGGAAAAGAGGGAAAAATGAAAAGAAACAAACAAAAAAAAATAAACAGAAAGAGAAAAAGAAACAGAAAAAAACAGAAAAAAACAGAAAAATATAAAGAAGAAAAAGAAAATAGAAAAGGGGTAAAATAAACAGAAAAAGAAAAAGAAGAGAAAAGGAAAAAAAAAAAAAGCCCTAGAAACATGGTTATATGATTTCTAGCTAAACTGTGGTACTTTAAACTGTGGCACTCACTGCACCAGGATACTATGGATGACAAATGTTCATGACTTCACAAACTTCCTGAATCACCAACTGCTGAGTTAGAAAAGCACAGCTGCAAGTTTGCTGCTTCTCTAGTTACTGCTACTGGCTATTTTCAGGGGCAGGGAACTGGTCTAGACTGAATTGCTGTCCCACATGGTATAGCACTTACAAGAGGTTTATGTTCCTAAGTGTCTGGCAGCCTAACCCTGAATAGCATCCCAGTAAAATGCTATGATGCTGATTTTTGGTCATTATTATTATTATTATTATTATTATTATTATTATTATTATTATTATTAATATATTATTAATATAATATATTTAATTATATTTATTTATATAAATTTATATATATTTATATATAAATATATATAAATTATATATATTTATAATTTATATAATAAAATATATATAATTAATAATATAATAATAATAATAATGATGATGATGATGATGATGATGATAATAATAATAATTTCTCAGTGTTTTTCTTTGGCAAGGGGGGGAAGGAAGCCAGACAAACAATCAGATTAAAAAGACCACTTCTACCTTTGCAGACTATTATTCCATCTGCATCTGTCTTCTTGTACTCCCACCAACGAGCAGTTATTGAGTGCTTTTCAATTGGCATTTATGACTGCCTCTAATGGCTTGCTTGTACATGAGGCTTGCATATCTTAACTAAATATTCAGTGATTTTTCCTTATTCTAATGTCCTTAATTAGATTTATGAACTCTTTACTACGTTTTATGTTGATGAGGGACTGAGAATAAAATCCCGAAATGCTCACTCTAATAAAATATCACAGCTAACCAACTTGTGCTTTTGCATGTGTTATTTCAGTGAATAATGAGCTTTAAATAATGTTCTGAATATGTTACCAAGGATGGGCTAAAGAAATATAGACTAGTGATCTATTACAATACATTAATAAATACACTGGTACATATAGTTTGCTGTCCATAAGGAGTAATGGATCATGCTGCAAGAACAAGTTAAGGGATAAGAGTCTGGAGGGGTTTTTTTGAAACTCTCATATATAACTACCTATTTTATATAGAAGAAATTAATATTTTGCCATTTCTATTCTGTTTTAGTTTATTTGGTGTTGGTTGGTTTTTTGTTGGTTTTTTTTTTTTTTTTTCAGTTCTTTGAACCTAAAGGAAACTATTGAGTGAAATACAAAAACCAGTTGTAGTGTAAGATAGTTTTGCCTTACATTTTCATACTTAGAACTAATTAACTTTTTTTCCTTGAGTAAATAATGAAAAGGTATAAGCAACATAAACCATGGTAGCTGTCTGGAAGTAGCACTCTAATCAAATTGACATTAAACTTGCTAAAAAGCTGATACCTTGTAATAATTACAAGAAAACTTACTATACCTACATGTTTGTCCAGGACATGAAGAATGAGATGATTTTTTCTTTCCAGTATCAGGTCACTCCAGTGTGAATTCTCTAGGTACTGAGACTGCTAATGCACTCTCTAGGTAATCAAGCCTTCTATTCAGAGGAAAGTATACATTTTTCAAAATTATGTCCAGAGGTAATATATATCAACACTCTTATTGACTTCAGTAGATCTGCTGTGACTGACATCAGCCCAGCTAAATAAGCAAAAGTATATTCTGCTGTCTTTTATCCTTTTTGTGAGTCCTTGGTACTGTAAAAGAGACCAGTAGAGTTACTCTGTTTTGTGATGTCATTGTGTGAGCAGGCAGTAATACCATTCCTTATTCTACCAAACAGAATAATTTTTTGAATGCCTTCCATCGTTCCTCCTTCCTTCTTTTATGACTCTTGCTGGCTTTGCCAACGAACTTGAAACAACTTAAGTTGTTCCACTGACTCCATTGAACTTTGTATAAGAATCTATAATGATGTACTCTTTCTGCCAGAGACCATTTTTTGCTGTTTTCTGAATAGCCAAGTGGATTCTGAATGTTGATTAAGGCATGTTGATCTTCCTGAACCTGCTACTGCAGCTAAAATGATCTTGTGAAATAGAAGTGACATACCAAGGGCAGCTAGTAAAAAAGCTAAGAAATTCCCCCAGGAATGCCAGAAGAGTAAATATATATATATATATTTGTAATTTTCAACTCACAATGAACCAGATACATACACAGACCAACATGTTTCTTTCTAGTGTTGTTACTGACTTACAGAAACATAGTTTTCCATTAACATATATCTAAAATTCTAGACATTAAAAGGTTGGAAACTTGCATTCAAGTCTATGTAAATACCTCTGTAAATAAACTCCAAAGCAAGACTGATATAAATCAAGGGACGAAACCTCAGTTCAAGGGTGAAGGTGTCTGATATCCAAGTCTTAGATTGATGTACAAGTGTGATGTTAGTTCACTTTTACACAGAAATTTTGTGTTAAAGTATGAGACAGTAAGTGAGCAAAACCTGCAAAAGATAAAGAAGGTTAAAACAGAGTCAGTGTAATTGTTAAGACAGAAAGTTATGTAAAGATTCAAGGGGAAGTATATTAACACAGAAAGTTAAAAAACTAACTAGAACTTCAAAAAATCAAGAGGTGGCAACCTGGCATTGTTGAGGTACTCATAAAAGCAATGGAAGCTTATCTTTCCCCAACTGACTGAGAAGGCTCACCAAATTTCTTTTTTTATTAGCTATTAATGCCTTGTTCATTTGGCTTTTGTAACTGTTGCACCTAATAATCAATAAATAATTACATTTAGAATTATAAAATAGAATCACTGGAAAATACAGGCTGCATATCTAGAGATTTGGTCCAACCTTCTCTTAAAATAAGGTCCTTTGAACAAGGGTCCTGTCAAACTGAATTTCCAATGAGGCAGATTCCACCACTTCTCTGTGAAACCTATTCCAACATTTAATTGTTCTCACTACAAAAAGGTTTTCCAATTCCCTTCATAAATCAGGTTCTTGAATCCTTTAACCATCTTGGTTGGTCGTCCTACTCTGGACTTTAATTTTTTAAGAGCAAAAATTAGGGCTGGGAGCAAACTAAAATGGAACACTAATTCCAGGAGTATCCAAGTAAGTGCTGAGAAGAGTGGAATAATCACATCCCTCCATCTGCTGGCTATGCCTTTGCTCATGGAGCTCTGGAAACAATTTGCCTTCACAGCTGCAAAAGTGCTTTGCTGACTTATGTTAAGATTGGTGTCCCCCAGGATTCTAAGGTCTCTGAGAAGAGATATACCTAAATGAGGCACAACCCAGCCTGTACTACTGCTTCTTCTGTTTTAGCAGCAGGATTTTACATTTATCTCATGTCAAACCTTATGCAGCCCTTGTTTGCCCAGCTTTGTTTGTATTCTACTTACAGAGTTTCTTTGCTTGAAGTAGTAGTTCTCCAAATCCATGTGACCAGTGGGGGTGAAGGTGTTTACAAATGAGAGAGGTCGTGGTTAAAACTGATGTTTAATATAGTCTATTTGTCCAGTCTGAGACATTTTTAATGGATTCTTAGGGAACTCAAGTTTGCCATAGAGTTAGATAATAAGATACAGACTGGGGTCTGTAGAAGACCCTGTGTGTGAAATGGGTTGAAGTTTTTGCTGTATCTGCTTTCCATTCAAAATTGCAAATTGGGAGCTCCTGAGGCAGTTGTCACCTCTTTCCCTTTTTGCTACACATAGCTATCTTTAACTTAAACCACTTACATAATTATTCGATATTTTCTCCTGTATCAGTCATCCCTAGTGTCCCTCAGTTCAAAATGATCACTGCTTCCAAATTGTATTCTTTAAGTGGAAGGTGGGAGGATGATGAGGATGACTGATACATCAGCTTTGCAGGGCGGTGTGTCAGCTCAAAGAGGACTTTCCTTACCTTTCCAAAGTCTCCAATGTAACAGCTGTGAGAAGTACAGGGAGTGTTACTTCTCTTCCGGAAGTTCATCCTGGGTTACACAGAAATCCCCATCTCCCCTCATAGGTGTGTTTGCATGAAAACACAGGTAAACAACAGGCTCCAGAAGCATATAAATGGTCATCTAGAAGACTTGCATTTAGAAATAAATGATTTCCAAGTAGAAAATATGTTTTAGTCAACATTGCCTTGATTTTGACAATTTTCCTTTTGCTTTTCCCAAATGACATTTCAAACCAAATAAGCACTACATGTTGAGAACCACATTAAAATATTGCATTTCAAAGTGTTAATTTGACTTCAAATGGCATGTAAAATGGACAGCTATTTCACAATAAATTGCAGTTTGGCACATCAGAGTTGGACAGGCTGAAATATCAAGACTGTTTTACTTGCTGAATTTGCTTCTCCTGCAAATATAGAAGCTCTTCTTTTTCTGGGGTGTCACTCTGAATTGATTAAAAAACCCAAACAAACAAACAAAAAAAAAGACCGAAGAACCCCAAGCCACTTTCTTTCCTGTTTAAATTTTCAGTGATTTCATTTCTGTCCGAATCTGGAGTGAAAGTAAATGGTAAAGTACTGGAACATCAAAACATTGGGACAGAGATTTTATTTTCTGATCAGTTCTGGTAAGTGCATATACCAAAATGTTTCAAAGCAACGGTTTGTCATTTTTAAACCCCAGCTGGTCTACAGGAACTTTTGGGAAAATGCAGAATGCATCAGAGTTCATGTTTAAGGATTCTTTTATAATATAATGTTTGGGGCTTATCTTAGAATTTATTGATGGTGGCTGGATTATGTCACTAATGGTTTTGTCAGGGAAGCCAAAATTTATTCCTTCTGAAGACTTTGTGTCTGAGCACAAAGGTGTAAACAAGACCTTTGCAATCTGTGCTTCTTATGTGAGGTCTGCCCTGCTCTCAAAGCACCAACTTTATATTTATAAGTATATAATATTATAGCAATAGTCTTTGAATCAATATTTATAAATGAATATTAATCTTTTATAGAGGATTCATTAACAAAATAAAAAAATATTAGACCATAAAAGTTAGTCTTGAGAAACTATATTAGCCAATCTTATGGTCCCAGCTGACTGTCTACAGTGCAGTTCTGTTACTGCAACCTGCATAAATATCCAGAAAATAATGTATTTTCTCTGTTTACTTTTCCTTAGGATAAACAGTGAAACAGTAAAAGGAGGCTAAGACACAACAGGGGATGCAAAACAGACAAGCTGCAACAGCCTACATGGGAGGATATTACAGCATTACAGTTGTTGTTGCAATGGCTACCAGCTGTGCATCTGGAATGAGCAGGTTTGGAGCCCAGGAGTTTTTAACACAGGCAAAAGTTTGCTTCAGATGCTCACTCCTTTACATTTTTATTTCACTCTTTACTTCAAATGTTTTAAAAAAGAATATACCAATGATGCCAGTTATTTCTGTTGCTCTTCTTGTTAACTACTCTGTCAACAGCTACAGGCAGGTAGAAGCATATTAATATTTGTGTTACTAATATTTCAGATCACTGCATTTGGTCACTGAGGGTTATCTGCTTGCTTGTTTTGTGCTGCTTTTACAATGACAGGGAGACAAAATTTTTGGATGCATGAGCTTTTCAATTGTCCCTTTACTGTCATTGATGCTTGCAACAACCACACAAATAATTCATTTCACTGAACCAGATTTCACATGTGCTAACTTCAGAAGCTGAGGAAGTTTTCTAGCTTTTTTCTGGGGGGATGTTTTTATTCACATGAACACACACCCCCTGCCAAGACCTAGTCAACCTCCAAAGCCCCATGCCTTTTTTGCAGTAAATGAGTCTGTGGCCACACTGAAAACAAGAACTTTGAATTGAAGATATGTGTTCCGGAATGTATCTCCATGCATAACATGTGACTGCAAACTCAGATGGCATAATAACTGTAATTCTGGCATTTCATCCCTTCTGAGGGCTTGATTTAGCATGCCTGCTCATTGCAGGTAATGAAAAAGAGTTTGAAAAAGCAAAGGAAAAAGAAAAAAAAACACCACCAAAAAAACCCTACAGAAATGTGATTATGCTGCGTTTATGCTGACAATCTCATGCCTTACACAGCCATTGAGCACTTGAAGTAAAGAAATAAAGCTGGGCTAGATTAGGAAGGCCTTCTTTATATGACACATTCACTGACGGTTTTTGTTTTGCAATTGAGTACTCATCCAGGCTTCACCTGCTCAGAGTGCACCCAGTTACCACCTGACTTGCATGACCAAGTTGTCTTTGCTGGGAAACTAGGATGTTTTGGCAGAAAATCTGAATACGCAGAACTCTTCCTGGTGACACAGCCAGGACTGACATTGCAACCCAAGAACTTGGAAGCATCTCCAGTTTCCCTAGAGATCACTGTCCTTGAAAGCCAGGATGGCATCAGAATAAGACATTTTACCTATTGACTGCTATCAGGAAAGGCATGAAAAAAAGCCTAAATTTTCAGGCTCCTTTTCAGTCTCTGTATATGAGCATATTCCAGTGGACAGAAACTTTAGTTACCATTTTTTTCCTCAGTTGGACCAGATATATCTTGCACCTGATATGAAAAAGATGATTACATCCTAAGATGTTATCACAATAACGATATTAAATCTAATATATTTTTTTACGTAGCAAGCAAAAAAGTAACCTACAATTTCCTTAGTAATATTTTATCCACTTTCCCCAAATTTCCTTTCTTAGTCAAAGGTGGCAAGCCTTTCAGAAGTATATCTTTTCAGGAGATGGTTTAAGTCAAATTACATTGAATTTATCAGAATCAGATGATTTTGGAACTTATTCTCAGAAGCAAGACTGGAGAACCAAAATCTGACTTCTAACCCAGCCTGACTGCTTTAGCTGTGGTTGGCTCTTATTCTACAAGCCATTGGTTCTTTTTCTTCCACCTGTTGTTGGTTACTGCTTCCAGCATTGTTCCTAGAAGCAATCTGTGAAAATAACCACTCTCTAGTTCTTTCCCTTCCTCTCTTTAAAAACTCGGAAAACTCAGATAATCTCCTGGCATTCTCTAGTAGCCCTTTCTTTAATGAGAAGATCAGCTGGCTGTATAGCTTTCTTCAGTGTATACTGCCAGCTAATGGCAACTTTATTAGGTATCTGCAGTGAGATGATGAGCCATCTGGGAGTATTAACACCTGGATTTACAGTCACAATGGTAGAGCATATTGAAGTCCTTCACTACACTGAATTACTCAATAATAGCTTTTGGAAACATAAATAATCAAGAAGCATCATTTTTGAAGATAAAAGCCAGGAACATGTCTGGCTAATTGACCATGATGGAGTTATAATAGTGAAATACTGCACACTTTTGGAGTAAAGTTCTCTATCAGGCTGCCTATATCTAAAGCATTGAGGGCTGGCAACTCTACAGAAGTTTATGGATAGCGACTCTTGCACACTGCTCCTGCCAATAAGAGGCACATAAGATTTTACATTGGTCTAATCTATTGCAATAAACTCTGGCAGTCTAGGAACCACAGAGATAATGTGAAACAAGAGGAATTCAAACAAGATTAGCTTATGGAGAATGTCATCAAGATTGCTAATTCAGTTTGCATCAAAATCCAGGAAAGGTCAGATCCTGGTAACAACTGAATGTTTCATCCTTTTCCCCTACATTCAGCTAAGAAAGTGTTAAAATCTATTTGTGTATTTTAATTCTTTTAACTCCAGCTGATTAAGAAAGTGCTCAGTTACATACAATACAACTGCTCTCGCAAAGAATAGATTTAGGTGTGAGCTTTACAACCTGGCTGAGTTGAGACCAATATTTACTCGTTAGTTCAAAGGATTCAAGGCAGTGAAAAAATGTAAAATATAAAGTTATAAAAGTCTTTATAAATATATGAATATATTTTAGTTCTAAAATCTATGTGTTTGTGCAATGGTTTTCAAATGGAAGTTTTTGTTGTTTGTCTGTTGTTGTTGGTTTGGTTTTTTTGTTGGGTTGTTTTAAATTTGACTGTTTCTCATTTCCAGAATTTCCAAAGAAACAAATTGTAAAAATATGCATAGACTATCTACTCTTCCATATAATTGATAAGCTCATGTCCATTAACCTGTAAAGATTTTTCTGGAAAAAAATATCCCTAAATGTGTTTTTTGTTAATTTTTACACAGTTTCTTCTTATTTTGTTATTTTCATTGTCAAATCAAAAAAGAGAAATAATCCTCCACCTTCTCTTTACCAACACCAACATTTCTGTACATATTTTTTTCTCTAAATGCAAACATTTGGACATAAAAATAAAAATAATAAAAGAAATCACACCGCCAATAGGTATTTAAACTTCAGGGAGTGTAACGAGAATCTCAACATACATAAACCAATATCAGAGAACTTATTTCAGGAACTATTTGCAAATAGAAACCACAACATTTTACTCACTGCCTCATGTAATTAACTGGTAAGGTACAGAATCACTTTTCCTTCTCTCCCCAACCCAATGAGTATTTAATTATTCATACTAAGTGGAACAGTTTCAACAGAACAAACATAAGAAACCCTCGCTGAAGTATCTTGTACTCCGGTAGTTAACTTGAAGTCTGGGGGGTTCCCGTTTCTCCCGACCTGCACTGCGGAGGCTGCAGCCTTTCCCTCAGGCCACGGGCCAACGTCCTGCCAGGGCTGGGGGCGCCTGTGGCCCAGCACCCCTGGTCCCACAGGGCCTCCCAAGCCCCTCCCGACTCTGGCTGTAAGGCTGAGCCCTGAAGAAACAGCTGCTCTGTCACATCATTAGGAAATCTGTCTCTGGTCTAGCTCCTGCTCCTAGAAGCTCATTTCTTGGTTCAATAAATATGGTGCGATTCGACCTTGCTCCACCCACAGCCTTTAAAATGCAGCAACTCACAGTGCCTGCATGTTGCAGTGCCTCAGGGGCTGAGGGTTCTCTGGGGGCTTCAGGGGCTGCCCCGGGGCACCAGGCAGCCAGGGCCTGTCCCACCATCCCAGCCAGAAGCAGGACAGCTGGGGAGCAGCTGGGGCCGCCCCAGCCACAGGCATCAGGCACCTCTCTGGGGACAGGCAGAGGCCAGGCCGGGATGTCAGCCTGCAGGTGGGCCCAGCTTGGTGCGGCCCATGGCTGGGCTGGTCGGAGCTGCCTGGGGCCGGAACCCAACATCCTACAGCCTCAGTAGGGCAGGGACTGACAGTCCCACAATGGCGGGGGTCAGATGTAGAAAAAGGGGAAAAACAAATAGAAGTGGGATACCGCAAGCAGGCCAGGACACTAGCTGCAAGCTGCAGATACTGGGGAGCAGCCCAGTGACAGGTGTGGGTGTTCTCCAAGGGCAAGCATTACAGAGAGGCAGTTACCTAAACAGAGAGCTCGTTGGAGTGTTCATGGTAAACATTGTATACTTGATCTGTGAATAAAATAATTATATAACAACATTATACCCAATTATTAATTAATCAGGCATGAAAAATTATTCCATAAATTGACAAACTAAGAAAGTGACTGGATTTCAGTTAGGTACCAGTTAGGGCATTTGCAATTTTAATTAAGGAACTGGACACAAGAAAAGACAAGTAGTACAGAAATTGCTGAAAGGAATAATTAATGAACTACGAAACACAGGGCATGAAGCCTTTCAGAGCTGGTGCCATTTTCTTCCTTTCACTGCCAACCAGTCAGATAAAAATTTTCTTAGATGAAAGCATCCCAATTTAGACTCAAGGGACTCAGTGTCTATTGGAATCAAGACAATCTAAAAACAGCTCTGTTCTGCCTCGAAAAGGTAAATGAACCTTCTGTGGAAAGCAGAAGTGTGAAAGGTTCAGAAGAAACCCATTACAAGCTTCAGCACACACTTGTGACAAGAATTGTGACTCTGTATTTGCAGAACACGGTCTTCCCTAGGGATACCAACTAACCTGTGAAGTTAAAACATATCATTCACTTCAGCTGTATAACTTCTTCTCTCAGATGGTGGTCTAATTGTTCCCTGTAATGTTGTTCCTAAAACAAATGAAGATTTTTTTAAGCTTTCTTGAGAGAAGAGTTGTTGGTCAGAACATATTTTATTATGTTAAATTGTATCCTACTATTTTGTCAAAATGGAAGTATTATATACAAGTGCATTGGTTGCAATACAGTTTTCAACAAGGTAAATTTTATTTTTCATTTAATCTTTTTTCTTTGGTTTTGGTTTTGATTTGGGTGGGGGTTTTTTGTTTGTTTGGGTTGGTTTTGTGTTTTGGGTTGGTTTTGTTTTGGTTTTGATTTTTTTGAACGGGAGAGATAAGTGCCTAGGTTCCTTTGGGAGTGAATCCAAACCCCAAATTGTTCATTAGGAAAATAAATGTTTCATTGCATTGTGGAAAAAGAACAAGTTTCAAAACCTTAAAAGTTGCCTCAAAATGAAAGTGTCATCCTGTCGACAGCTCCAATTCTTTAAATTGTTCTGCCTGACATTTAGTAGAGCTTCCAGTAAATGGACTTCTTTGATCATATCTGAAGAATTATATGTCAAATTCGTGAAGCTCCTTGTTCACTTTCACTCTTGCTTTCTGTATTGCTAAATAAACCTTTGTAGCTTAAGTTTTGCATGTAACATGTCAGTACAGGGAATCAACACTGCAAAAATGAACATTGCAAATAGTCAATGAGAAACAATACTTCAACTGGTGCCATAATTTTATGATAAATCTATCCACACACATGCACACACTCATTAACATAAAAGCACAATGTTATATGTGCTCAGTGACTGGGTATATTTACCAGCCATCCTCTGCTACTGTGGTTAGCCCACAACATCAGTCTGGTCTGTTATAGGCCATGCTTTTGAAACAGTCTGATAAAAACTACCTGCTGCAGGTCAGACCCTGGGCTTTTAGTCCTTCAGACTTTACATCTTTTGCAGACTTTGGAGACGATGCCTGGAAAATTAATTCCAGGAGTTGTTTTAAAGAATTAAGAAAGGGAAGCCATTTGCAAAAGGCAGCTACTTAAGAAAAACGAGACAGTTATAAGAAAGTTTACAAATTCTTACATAGCAGTGGGAGTTGTTCTTGTTAAGCAGAATCTAAACAAAATATTTTCCTTCAGAATATACTCTTTTCTGATCATCGCTAAAGGCTCAGGCATAGAAGAACAACTGAGATAAACCAGTTGGTGAGCTCTCAGACTTGTGGAAGAAGAACATCTGGATGAGCCTGTTCCTAGTTTTTCCAAGGTGTCAAAGTTTTCCTGCACCAGGCAGGATAGAAAGGTGTTGCTGATTTTTATATACAGAGCATTTGAAACAAAAGGGGGACAGAAGTCAGTCTTATAATGTCAAAAATGCAGACTCAGATTAAAAATCTTTTATGAATAGAAATAACTACAAGCACTGTCGTCTCACTGTCTCTTTTTTGGTTTTCCTGTTTTGTTTAGTTCTGCAATTTGAAGTCAGAAAAGAGCATTAACAACTGGCTAATTTTGTCAGGAAGCTTAATGTCATGCTTTTTCCACATCTCCTAGCCTCTGGATTCCTTATTTAGAGTTTATCTGGTATAGATTCCTACTCACTTTGCCTGCAGCATCAGTTAATGAGCAGTGCCTTTATTCTAGAACAAAGTAAAGGAGTCATTATTGCAAAATTTTGTGGGTTGTTTTTTTTTTTATTATTATTATTATTTATTAGGGATCCAGGGCCTTGTCAGGGCCTTGTTATGTTTCTAGTGCTTCATTTTCAAGTCCTCTATTAATCATACACAAAGGTAGAAGTGGAGGTAATTTTTGCATTTGACTGCCACTCATTCACATGTACATTTACTGCAAGTGAACATTGGAATCCTGCAAAACTTTTTTTCCATCCACATTTTTGATTCATTAGCAGTCGTTTGCAGGTGTGGAGTGGAATATGCGCTTTAAGTGTTTAGTTTTCATAGCATGCCTGACCTTTCAAAAAATGAATGGAGGTGCATATAGATCCTAGTAGAAAGCTCAGAATGGAGCTCACAAATGCCATGGGAATCAAGCCCCTAATTGTAGTTACTTTATTTTTTCATTTTGTTTTCCATGCAATAGAAGGTTAAATGAATCCAAGTCCAGCAGCTACAAACTTACAAGGTTCTAGTAACAGAGTTTTGCCTCTCCCCTATAAAATATTGCAAACAAGCAACTGAACTCTCAGGATACTTACCCTGTGATATAAAGTCATCATTTTGTTACATTAGTTATAAACCGATGTTTTTCCCTCCAGCAGAATCTTTTTTCAATATATACTTTCTCTGAGCCAGGATGTTTGACTGGTTTCCTTCCAGAGGGTAGCAGAGACTGCAGGATGCAAGATATTCTACATCTTGATGCCAGAAGTATTCAAGCATTATTTATTTTTTACTTTAAAAAAACAAATGGAAACTTGTAAAGTTTCTCACCAGTTCCCATATAGACATAAACAGCCCATCCTTCTCTCAGTGTTCTTATCTTAAATCTATGTAGTTGCAGAATTTTAAAAGAACAGGCGAGTTGAAGAGCGCAGTGGCACAGCCAAGGGAGTGATAAAGGAGAAAAAGAGAAAGAAATGTAATAAGACTGGGTTAGAAAATGAAGAGGAAAAAGGAAATGCTTAGCCTAGCAAGTTAAAAAAAGGCTCAGTGAGGACAACTCCACCCTATTTGGCAAAGATAATACAGCTGACTGGCTTGCCATCTCCTATGTACCAGTCTGTGAATCTGTGAATCTCTTTGGAGCCACAATGCTTAGCACTGCAAATCATCCACTGAAAGAACCTTCAAATCTTTGGAACTTATTGATAGAATTACCCTTGTGCTGCTGAGCTGAATGCAATGTCCATTGTTTGCCTGCAAACTTTGCCTGCAATTGCAAGGAAAAGAAAAGAAAAAGAAGTATTAATCTGTGCAGCGTGTATCATGTGGGTACTATTCCTTTTTGGATCAAGCTAAGCTAAGAAATTCATTTAACCTTTTAGTGTCAAGTTTGATGGACCCAAGGTGACACTGTATTTTTTCATTGTGCAGTACAGTTTATGATTGCAATAAACCTGAAGAAAAAAATTGATGTTGACAAAGATTATATATATATTTTTCTTCTCCTCCTGGAAAGACAGAAAAGTGACAAGTGTCACTTTTAAAAAGCAGTAGCCTCACGTACAATCTAAGGACAAGGTTAGTCATCAATCATGCCTTTTCATAAGTCTTCACTGATGAGTTTGACTTTGGACCTGCAATCTTTGAACCTTGTTTCAGCTTTTGTCCCAGAATCATAGATTCATTCATTCATTCATAGATTCATGGATTTTTAAGGCCAAAAAGGACAACTACAATCATCTTGTGTGACCTCTTACATTACACAGGCCACAGAGCTCAAGCTTTCATTCTCCCTACCCCTACTTGTTTCACAAATGTTTTCACATTGTTCCTCTCTTGCACTCAGTTGCTTACTAAACTCATTGTGATGCTTACACCTTGTTCAGCACTACATCTGCGTCCACTTCTCCTTGTTTAGGTTGCATTCCTGTCGTGAATGTCTCACACAATAACTTTTGCATAAAGCTTGAAACTAACAGCCTATAGGAATTGCTTGTTAAATACAGAGAATATTACCCCAGTCTCTTAAAAAATGCATGTAATCTACTAGTGATAACCAGTAGACACTCTTTGCCCTAACCCTAAATATTCATCAACTAATCTCTTGAACCATGCATTTAACAAGTGTTTCTCCATAAAACAACTTTGTTTTAACAAATATACTGGAATTAAAGGTACCATTTTCGTTCATACCCATATCTGACATTTCTCCAAGCCTCAGTCCTTTTTCCCTTTTTTCACTTTCAATTTCCTAAGCCTGCCTGAGTATGTCTCTTTCCTTCTCTATCTGTCTTATAACATTAAATGCAAAGGACTTCTCAGCCCACAGGTAAAATAAATTGTCAATGCATATCTAGTAACAGTTCCTAGCCTTTTATTCCCCCCCACCCCTCATACAAAAATTAATGGGATGCACCAATCTGCCATTGTGTCCTTGACATGTAATTTGTTATAAATAATAATACAAATGATTACAGGGAAAGCTACTACTGCTAGGAGTGCATCAGTTTGCCAGCATGGGGATAAATAAGACAGCTCTCTCTGTGGGTGACTCTGTCATCACGTTTTGTACTGGCGCTACCCAGCAGGCTTAACAACGTGAGTCCTGTCATGGCTAGTCTCAAAGTTTCTTCAGAGAGAAGCTGGAGGGCTAAAGTCCTTTTAAAAAAGGAATAACTAAAAGGAGTTAAAAATAAGTGGCTCTCCGATGGGTCGCTGTGTCGAATGTATTTAATTGCCCACAAGTCGCATATCTTTCCTTCTTCATATTATTGCAAAACCTGCTGCATTTCTGTAGTACCGCAGTTACTCAGGTTTTATCTTCTACAGAGACAAGCTGTAATTTCTTTTATAGGGAAAGGGGAAAAAAAGGCTTCATAACAGAGAAGGCAATTACAGGAGCAACAGTCAATGCCAAGGATGGTAGAAAGGGTTGTGTTGTTATTCAGGTGCAAACGTGAGAATCAAAAGTCCTGGAATGTATAGCAGTTCTGCCCCATACCTGTGTGGGTAATTTACTCAGACTTTGCAGTAAACCAGAGAGATTTACAGGGAAATTTTTTTAATCCCTCTCCCAACCCTGAAACTGATTTCACCTTCTTACTGATAGTAGTTTGTTGGTATGTCCAGATTGTTTCTATTGTGGTACCACATAACAAGCCCTATTTAAATGCAACTATGCCAGATGCTACACAGATAAATATTCTTAACTAATAAGTTATGAGAACAATTTTATAATTTCAAGTTGTGTGGGTTTTTTCTTAAACATATGTTTGAACACAGAACACATTTTCTATGAAAACATGTGAATTTGCTACATCTCTTTGATGATCTGCTGTAAGAAATATATTACAGAATCAGAGGATTTGAGCTGAAAATTTGACGAATCATAGAGATCACTGGAATACATAGTGCTAGGCAGCTGAAGGTTACACTTTACACTTGTCCTGCTGATTCATGTTATTTTTTCCTAAAAGAATCTATCTGTCTGTGTTTACCAGTATACTGGAAAATATAATTCTGATTAGCTGATACTCTTTTATGGGTGTATGAGATACGCTGTTCATATCGAACTGAGGCTTTGAGTGAT
Source organism: Falco cherrug (assembly GCF_023634085.1). Lineage (NCBI taxonomy): Eukaryota > Metazoa > Chordata > Aves > Falconiformes > Falconidae > Falco > Falco cherrug. The sequence goes on along the minus strand of NW_026599425.1, from coordinate 22,007 downwards.
GAATTTTTTCATCAATCACATATCATTTGGTGTGTTATGGAGACGTAGTCTGTTGGAGGAGAACATGCCATTGGAAATAATGAGTGCCAGCTACCTGAATGGTTAAGATTCCAGTAAGCGAATGTAAGGAACATGAAACCCTGTGTTTTAGATTTAATACAAACAAAACTCAGTCAAACAGTGATTAAACAAATGTTTCATTCTAAAGAAATATTTTAGGGAAATTACATTCCATGCAGGTTTTTGTATTTCATTTCTTTTCATTCTGATTCATGAGAAAAATATTAACATTGAGATACTTATATTTCCCCAGAACACTAAATTTCCTCATCTTATTTATTTTTTGCATTACTAAAAAGCGTAAAAACATCCATTATGATAGCATTTATATAAGTGTGGATGATGGTCTGCTTTTGCCACCGGCAGTTTGCAATTGAAATAGGCGGGATTGCCAGGTTATATTATCTGCCCCAAAAGTTCAGAACCCAAACTATTTTCCCTTACGGAGAGGACATAATTTTAATCAGTGGCAGGTACTTTCAAGAACAGTGCATCCTCCACTGCTCAAGCAGGTCTCTCTTTTCCCACTCACACTCACAGACACTGAATCTATTATATGATGAGAACATGATATTCTAGGTTCAGCAAATGGTTCTGCAAAAGCAGGAATGTATGGATTTCAGTGAGGTTTGCAAGGCAGGAGCAATGTCATTAATTATCTTTAACAACCTCATAATGGAACATTCTCATTAGACAAATGAAGTATTTCATGGGGAATGACAGAGTTGGTTAAAGTGAGAGCATCAGATCAGTTGCGTTCATTGGTAGAGGTAGCTAGAGGAATATATTTTTTAGAAAAATAGGATTGGAATACAAATGGCAAAATATTTGGAATGCTGAGAGATTTTGTTAACATCTTTCCCTAATTTTCTGAAAATACAATTTCTACACTCAGAACCCTAAACCCTTATTAAGCACAAGCAGAACAGATTTTCTAAGGAACCACCAGCATTCCCAGTTTGGTTCAATAAAACCAGGACCCATAGGTGCTTAGCATTTCAGAAACGTAGTGTTTAAATTGATTGGTTATGCCATTTTAACATAGAAGAACAGAATCATAGAGTCATTTAGGTTGGCAAAGACCTTTGATATCATCAAGTCCGACCATTAAGCCAGGACTACCAAATTCATCACTAAACCATGTCCCTAAAGCACCGCATCTAGACATTTTTAAAACACCTCCAGGGATGGTGATTCCACCACTAAGCCTGTTCCAATGCTTGACAACCCTTTCAGTGAAGAATTTTTTTTCCTATTATCCAATCTAAACCTCCCCTGGCATAACATGAGGCCATCTCCTCTTTTCCTGTCAATTGTTATCTGGGAGAAGAACTGGACCCCCACCTGCCTACAGCCTCTAGTTAGGGAGCTGTAGAGTGCAATAAAGCCCCCCCTCAGCCTCCTCCTCTCCAGACTAAACAAACCCAGTTCCTTCAGTTGCTTCTCATAAGACTTGTGCTCCAGACCATTCACCAGCTTCATTGCCCTTCTCTGAACACCTCCTCAGCACCCCTGTGTTCCTCTTGCAGTGAGGGGCCCAGAACTGAACACAGGATTCGAGGTGTGGCCTCACCAGTGCCGAGTACAGGGGAACAATCGCTTCCCTTGTCCTGCTGGCCACACTATTTCGGATACATGCCAGGATGATGTTGGACTTCTTGGCCTTTAAAGTGCCTGCCTTTAAAACCTTACATCAAAAAAATCTTGATCTACATTTATATGCAACTGTTATTTATGCTTTTACTTCCACTTTGATTTTCAGCATAGATAAGAGTTCTAAAATAAAGCTAGCATGTACTGACAAGCTTTATGACACTGTTTTAAATATTGCTGTGGAAAACAAGACTTTAAGACAAAAAGAAAAAGAAAACCAAACCAACCACAACCCAAATCCTAAACAAACAGACAATAGCTGTCAGTATTAGAAAACTGTTTCATTGAATTGCATTCTACGTATGAATTTATCAGCTTTCTTTTCAGTCTCAGGAGATACTCTCTAATCATTTATTCATTTCTACTTCCAAATCTGTTTCCTCTCCATTGATGGGGAATAGCTGCATAAGGTTTAAAAAATCAGAGGCCTTTCCAAATGGACTTAAAAACTGACAGCTTTGAATTGCAGGCTCCAGATTGTTGTGAAATTTAGTTCTAATAACCGAATGGTCTGGCTGGTAGTCTTATAGGAGCTTTGAGCTATTGGAAAATATTATGAATAATACAACCAGACTATAAAGTACAAATGCTCGGAAGTAGCCAAGACAGATCTTTGTATGCCATATCGAGGTGGGCTGCTTTGTTCAAGCTGCCATCAGGGATGTTACGGGGAATAGTGTTGTGGGAGGGAATACAGCATACACAGTGCCCTTCATCTAAGGAGTAGCTGCTGCGAATACTGACGTCGAAGGAAAAAACACATTGTTGAAGTATGTGTTTGCTTCCTAACCTGACATCAGAAATAGTGTAAATTTAACTGTATGACTAATCTTCTCTATTTCCAATTCCCTTACTTTTATATTCACTGAAATTAAATCCTTTAAGCAAACAGCCCTTCTTTTTTTCCTATTGCCCCCATATTTTTTCATTTGCGTCATGCTTTGAAGTGAAATACCCCCCCTTCGGTTTAGTTTAGAAATAAATCAATATCTTTCAAAAGTGGAAGGCATGTGCACTCAATGAAAATAGAAAAAAAGCTTGACTTCAGACAAGTCAAATGTTAAAACTTAATAAAAATAGGATTAACAGATTAGTGTGAGAAACAAGCTGCTAAAGTTTCTTAAATAAAAGAAGTAATAATAAAAACTTTTTTATATCCATCAAAAGCAAGAAACTTGCCAGAGAGTTTATGGGATTTACAAATGACCAAGGTGTAAAAGAATCATACAAGGAAGATAATGTCATAACAGAAAAGAAAAATGAATTTTTCATATCCATGTTCACTGTGAAGAAGGGAAATTCTTTTGCTTCTCTGTGTTTGAATGTCAGTCTCAAAATGAAGTGTCAGCAGAGGAAATTTTAGACATATTGATAAAAAGTAACAAATCATCAGGACCAGATGGTATTTACCTAGGAGTCTGAAAGGAATTCAAGTTTATAATTACTGAATGAACTGTTTTTAAACCTTACTGCTTCAGAACAAGAGGTAAGGGAGTAAGGAAATAGGGACAGGCAATGGAGAAAAGAGAAGAGGGAAGGGGGAAGAGGGAAGGGGAAAGGGGAAGAGGGAAGGGGAAGAGGGATGGGGAGATGGCAGGGCAGGGCAGGGCATGGCAGGGCATGGCAGGGCAGGGCAGGGCAGGGCAGGGCAGGGCAGGGCAGGGAAGGGAAGGGAAGGGAAGGGAAGGGAAGGGAAGGGAAGGGAAGGGAAGGGAAGGGAAGGGAAGGGAAGGGAAGGGAAGGGAAGGGAAGGGAAGGGAAGGGAAGGGAAGGGAAGGGAAGGGAAGGGCAGGGAAGGGAAGGGAAGGGAAGGGAAGGGAAGGGAAGGGAAGGGAAGGGAAGGGCAGGGAAGGGAAGGGAAGGGAAGGGAAGGGAAGGGAAGGGAAGGGAAGGGAAGGGCAGGGCAGGGCAGGGCAGGGCAGGGCAGGGCAGGGCAGGGCAGGGCAGGGCAGGGAAGGGAAGGGAAGGGAAGGGAAGGGAAGGGAAGGGAAGGGAAGGGAAGGGAAGGGAAGGGAAGGGAAGGGAAGGGAAGGGAAGGGAAGGGAAGGGAAGGGAAGGGAAGGGAAGGGAAGGGAAGGGGATTCATTGCTTATAGAAACATCTTTATCAAAAGTGAAATCATTAGCTGAATCAAAATTCCTGCTAACTTTGGTCTACCTAACTTAACATTGCATTAAGATTGCATACAGAGCTTCTACTAGTAGGTATTGTTGGGTTTTAATCAAGGAAAAAAAAGAATTATGTTATTTGGCAGACCACTTTAACGATTTCATTAATGTAGAGTTGTTTTTTTTTAAAAGTATCCTGAACATCTAACATATTTTTGATCTTTAAAATTTAGATATTCATATTTTCTTCTATTTACGCCACAATGTGGCAGCTATCACATCAGACTTCTTGTCTGCTCATTAAGTAAAGAAATCACAACATTAACAACAAAAGCTTTCCAAAACTGTGTTTAAATCTCGTTCTTTAAAGGAAATGGAAAATTTATTGCTGTCGACACGGCAATTTTCCAATCAAACATTTCTTTTGGTTGCAAAGGCAGAAAGCATGCAAAAACAAAAAGGCATTTTGGCAATAACAACTTTAACAAAGCTCACTACACAGTGGCTGCTGTTGCTGTAAAATATCAGTCTTTGAAGGGTAATACTAATTCAAGTAGCATAGCACTGCATACAAGTAAGGGGTCCAAAGACCTTGAGTGTTGAAAAGAACTACAGATCTTCAAAGCCTCACATACAAAAAAAAAAAAAGTATGTAATGGAGACCTGAATAATGTAAAAGGTTTTGTCTGTGAGGAAGGGAGGCGAAGGGGAGGGAGAAATAGGGAAAGGAGGGCGGAAAAAAGAGAGAGAAGGGGAGAAGTGAAATACGAGTTTTAACCATTGTAATCAGAAGATATGAGTTGTCACCTCTTGCTTAGATCTCACAACAGCAATATCCAGACTTAATGAACAGCTGAATGTCAGTGCTGGCCTGAGAAAGTCAGTAAGGTATTACACCAAATGACAAAGCATGTGAAGTTTTTTGATGGATGGATGGATGGATGGTTTGGGTGTTGGGTTTCTAATAGAAAGGTGCCAAACAGGGATTATGTTAGAGGCTGAGGAAAGTTCAACATGATTGTTGGTAAGAATGCCTGGTAAAAATTTGAAACAAAAAGGAAAAAATATATTGACTTCAGGAGACTAGGTGCAGAGGAGTACAATGACATGAAAAAAAAATAATGTTTTGAAATACAGCAATGAAAGAAAGAAGAAAGGACCAAAGGTAAGAGAAGAAACTGAGATGGTAGCTTATGCAAATGCATGTACTTGCTCACTTTTTCTTATTTTACGATGATAATATAATTCGACATTCCTCCTCCATAAAACCAATGACATTTTTCAATTTCATTTTAATAATTTCCACCTACCAAATAAAATTTTTAGCCTAGCCCCAAATTTAATTCGTCTTTGTTCAAACATACTGCCAGCTGAAAGAAAAAACTCAACAGTCCAAATCTTACAACTACTACATAATAGTAATAAGCCTGCTGGTTAGGGCCTATCACTCAGCATATTAGTGCTTCAGGTTCAAGGGGAATTTAAGTCCAATTTAGAGTCCTTCAAAAGGCTTCTTAAATTATCAGGTAAATAAATCTCATATCAAAATTGTTCCTTTTTTGTAATTAAATTAAAAATAGTTAAAGTAAATAATGAAACCTAGAGGTCCAACTGGACTGGAGATTATTGTCACACTTACCCTATGACTTTATTTACCATTTAATATTAAAGCTGAAAGAGATCTTCCTCTACATACTTTGATAGAGTTTAGGAGTAAATAGGTCACTACTCTGGAAGGCAGCAAGCGAATGATTTTTATTAAAGTTTTAATTTGGCGGAGTGGGTGATTCAATGGTGAATCAAGTTAAATCCAGTTGGTAGCCAGTCACAGGCAGTGTTCCCCAGGACTCGGTGCTGGGGCCAGTCCTGTTTAATGTCTTTATCCATGATCAAGTGCACGCTCAGTCAGTCTGCAGGTGACCCCCAGCTGGGGGGAACGTTGATCTGCGGGAGGGCAGGAGGCTCTGCAGGGGGGTCTGGGCAGGCTGGAGCAATGGGCCCAGGCCAGTTGTGTGAGGTTCAACCAGGCTCAGTGCCGGGTCCTGCCCGTGGGTCACAGAAGCCCCCGCAGCGCTGCGGGCTGGGGCAGGGGGCTGGGAACTGCCTGGGGAGAAAGGGCCTGGGGGGGCTGGTCGGCAGCCGGCTGGGCATGAGCCCCCCGTGTGCCCAGGTGGCCAAGGAGGCAAATGGCATCTGAAACAGTGTGGCCAAGCAGAACAGGGGAAGTGATCTTCCTACTGTAATTGGCGCTGCTGAGGCCACAGGTGGAACACTGTGTTCAGTTTTGGGGCGTTCACTGCAAAAGGCATATAGAGGTGCTGTAGCATGTCCAGATAAGGACAACAAAGCTGGTGAAGGGTCTGGAGAACAAGTCTTTTGTGGAGCAGCTGAGAGAACTGAGGTTGTTTAGCCTGGAGAAAAGGAGGCTGTGGGAAAACATTGCTGCTCTCTATAACCACCTGAAAAGAAATTGTAGCGAGGTTTAAAAATGGCCTCAGGTTGTACCAGGGAAGATTTAATTGGATTCTGGGGAAAATTTCTTCACCAACACGGTTTTCAAGCATTAAAACAAGCTGCCAAGGGAAATGGTAAAGTCACCATCCCCAGAGGTATTTAAAAGACATGTAAAAGTGGCAGTTAGGGACATGGTTTAGTGGTGGACTTGGCAGTGCTGGGTGGTGCTAGTGGTTGGACTTGGTAATCTTAAAGGTCTTTTCCAACCTAAACAATTCTATGATCCCTGCTGCTCACGATAAATAATGGCAGGGTTTTCAGAGGATGATTTTCCTCAGTCCTTCTTTGTCTTGGAACTGGCCATCTTTGCCACTTTTAAAATACAAAGTAAAAGAGAGGAATTTTTAAAACTTGTGGTTCTCTGGGATACATGATTTTTAGTTACTTGTACAAAAAGGAACAGAGTAAAAGAGGTAGAGAGATCTTCATGCAACTATCTAGGACATAAAAGTGTTAAAACATTCTTTAAAGAGGTGAGCTATATTGCTTAAATGTTGTCAAAGAACGAAGTGAATTGACATTGGTTTAGTCACTGAAGTTTTGGGTAGAAGGAAAAGCAGCTGCAAGACAATTGCTCTTAATGTCCAGAACTTTTCTTCCAAGTATCTGACAACTAACTTGTACTTTAAAATCAAATGTAACATTTTATTTAAAGAAGAAGGAAAAAAGTGAAATAGAGAAAGGACCTTTATGTTTAGTTTTGCCTAGCGTATTTTACTTGTTCATTTACCTTTTGCTTATCTTTCCTGCAACTAAGTCAGAAAGTAATTTTCATAGATCTATTTGTGGGTTTATTTTCTGCAATTGCCTTTGATTTAAATTTCTTTATCAAGGTATAAAGTTTGAAAAGTATCGAGAAGCCTACTTGTATCAGAGAGTATTTGTGACATAATTTTCCTGCTCCATAATAAACACCAGATATTTCTTTTGGATACATTTCTTCAATTAAACTATAATTAAGGTTTTATTTTCCTTAAAATTACACTTATTTTATTTTATTTTATTTCACTTTATTTATCAATAAAAATAGCCAAAGGTAATCTTTCCCACAGGAATCTGAAGACAAATATATTAACAAGAGTCAAGACATTTCAAAATTAATCAAATGGTCTCTGCTATCCTCAGAAAACTTTCATCTGGCCCATTTATATTCTTTTTGTTGTATTTTCTTTGTTTTTTTTTTTCTTAGGTTTCTTGCCTTTTGAAAGGAAAAAAAAAATAAATTTAAATGAAAGCGGAATTCAAAGAGTAGGTAGATGAAAAAATCGTCTTAGAATCCATAACGACAAGGACATGTTTCATATCATCCAAATGTAGTATTTATATTGAGAAAACTGCATTTCTACATTGAATCATAGAGAAAGGCTTTAAGTTATGTTTGGTGAAATCAGGCCAAGTTTCAAGGTATACTCCGTTTCTAAGTCACTATTGCCATTATTTCAAACCTTTGCAGGAGGGACAAAAGTAAAGAGCAATGTGAGAACCCAACACACGTAAAAGTGACTGTCTGCAGACAAGTAAGACACACATATGGATTCCAGTTAGTCAGGACCTGGTCTCTGGACAAGTGAAGACATATGCCCGGCAATATGAAGCCTTGATCGCAGTTAAGACCCCAGGTTCTACCTCTGTTCAAAGGCTGCTACTGATATTAGATTTCAGTATGGCAGCCTTCTTAAAAAAGAAATCGCAGTTCCTGGCAGGCAATGCTTTCTCTTGATACAGTCTATACCTGCTTGGGTAGGTTGTAATTCTGCAGCTAGGATCTGTCATTGCCAGGGGACTGGCTTCCGAGCTTAAAATGACGACTGATTAAAATTGTCCCTTTTTTATGCATTTGTAGGTAAGATCTCCTGGCTACCAGGAAATATCTACACTGAAAGTGGTTGAGTCTTTGAAGTGTTGATGACAACATCCATATATTTCAGCGCATTTCTGATAAAACAGAGGCAGATAGACAGACAGATAGTAGACACAGTGTACCTATATGTTTTCTATTTAACAGCGTACATACATACAATGCCATACAAGTTCGTAACTCAAATTTACTGATACTCATCTGAACAAAGTTTAGTACTGCTCTCTACAGAGTAAGAATTCAGGGAATGAAACTGCAAAAGTGTTAGAGAAAACTAGTACCTTAAAATACTTGCAATTCCTCCATGGTAAGTGTCTAAAATTTCGGTCACCCTAGGAGGTTGATTCTGTTCTCATTTATTTTAATTTTATGCCAGCGTACCTCCACTGACTTTATCAAAGGTCCTAATTTATACCAGTGGAACTGATGACAGATGTCATTATCCATTTCAGAGAACATCTGTAACTTATCTTTAAAGACTTCCACAGACCCTATTCCCCCCTCCAAATGTGTCATACTTTAGACTGTGCTTCTGCAGGTCTGCGGCTATCAACTAGTTAACACCTGTCTTGGCAATTTGTCATTCCTGGTAACTTGGAGATGTCATCTAATACCGGGAATCTGTGCTAAATTTATTTGGACAAACAACTACCTTTAAAACTGCTAGTTTGTTTAAGTATGATAGAAAGCATTAGGCCAACAAAACCCATGTACAATTTAGGACCTTAAAGTAACTTTGCAAAGTTGATAAGGGATCAAAATATAGATACACTTAAAATCAATAAATCAGATAAATATATCTTAATATATTTTGAAACTGGTCATTGTAGTTCTGCAAATCATTGCAAGAAGATAAACCTTTGATAAGATGGATCTATGAGTCTATAAACTCAGAGACATATTTCTATACTGGTAGGATTTCTGAATTTAACTTCTATTAAATTGATGACAACAGACTTTTTTTTTTTTTTTCCAGAGTACAATCAACAAATATAGGCAAGTAAGAAATTAATCTATTAAAGATATTTTAATATCAATATTAAAGATGTTTTCAGTGTGTCATGAGTGGAATGATATTGTGTACATGTAATTAATATTGATTGTTTGCTAGTGAATCCTTTACAAGGAACACTCTGGAAGGACAGTAATTCAGTGTTATCACTAGAATTCTAAGCAAAATCATAGCATTAAACAGATGGTGAGATTTATTTTTCCTGTTTACGTCCTGTTTAACAGCTATCGAAATGATTGGCTAGCACCTTTTTGTATTCAATACTGATGGTGACTATTATGATAACTACAATAATAATTATAGCAATCGTAGTAATAATCTTTTTTCTTGCTACTTCCACTGAAACATCTCAGCTAAATTATGACTCTGCATGTCCCATGCAGAGAAAGTAAGAGTGATTTTCATTCTTTTCTAAAAATATGTAAAGAGAGACAAAAGAAAGTTACACCGAAATATATTTGCAGTCTTCCTTTTTAATTTTAATTATTTTCTTTGTTGCAGGGATGAACTTCATTCAAAATAATTGTGTAAGTTATTATCCAAAATAGAGCATTTCAGTCATATGGTAGTTTGTCATTATACTGATCAAGTGGTATGTACAGGATAAAGATTATTTCACTGTCTTTATTGCCTTTCACTTGAGCTTCTATCTCTTAGTTACCAAGACATATTAATGTCACTTTTCCCTCTCAATCTTTCTTCACACTATCCTCCCCTCCCTCAGCTCTGTTATGGTAGCGTACTCGTCCACACTGTAAGCTCATTTTGCGTTTAGCAAGGGGAGATCTTTTTTCCTTCTATTGACACCTGTAAGGCCCTAGCACTGTATTCAAAGGTAAGTCCTGAGGAACACATGAGGAAGTCTGAAGTCTCATCTGCAGAATAAAGAAGGAATTGAACAAGAGGTTTTCCAGTATCTTCTGCCATTAAAAATGAAACAAAACAAAACCAACCAAACAAAAAACCACCAAACCAAACAACCAGCAATTCTCTGCTATATACTTAACATGTATATAATATACACGTATCATGGCTGCACAGGTTAAAGTAGGGTAGTTCAGTTGCTGAGTCCTGATAAAGTATGAGTGGCAAACCAGAAAAGCAACTTATCTCAGGGGACCTACAACACCTACTTCAAGTGCCTGACAAATTCAGGGCCCACCAAATGTTCAAGCGTGTTGTTAAGGACGTTGTTCACTGACAGTCTTGGGGGCATCCACAACCCCCCCAGCAAGCCTGTTCATGTTAGACCATCCTCTTGGTAAAGAAATACTTCCTAATGTCCAGTCTAAATATTCCCTGATGCAGCTTTGAACCATTCCCACAAGTCCTATCGCTGGATACTAGGGAGAAGAGCTCAGCACTTCCCTTTCCACTTCCCCTCCTCAAGAAGCTGCAGAGAGTGATGAGGTCAACCCCTGCCTCCTCCCCTCCAAACTAGACAAGCCCAAAGTCCCTAGCCACTCCTTATAAGACAGTCCCTCCAGCCCTTTCCACCAGCTTTGTTGCCCTCCTTTGGATGCATTGGAGGACCTTCACATCCTCCTTAAATTGTGGGGCCCGTAACTGCTCACAATATTGAAGGTGAGGCTGCACCAACACTGAATACGGCAGGAAAACTCTCCCCTAAACCTTCAGATTGCAAAGTGTTAAGAACATGTGCAAGGTTAAAAGTTAAGAGATACTCCTGAAAGACATTCACCTGAGTATTATTCTGGTGACATCATTTCACTTTATCCCCATCAGAGGTCTCTGGATACAATCTGGTTCTTCCTGTGAGGGCGGAACTGGGATGTTTGAACCTGTTTGAATCCCTAATAACCAAGGTGTTATGTTGGAGCCCAGATCCAGATGTCTCCTGGGCAATCCTGCCACCCGGGGGACCAGCTGCATGGCTGATTGCCTCCAGGATGTACATGCTTCCCCCTTGATTTAAATGAGCATCAGTCCATCAGGAAGCAGCAAAAAAAAAATGAGGCCTTGGCCACTGCACTCTTGTCCTATTAGACCCATTCCTCCCGTCTGCTTTCTCGGTGGAGTGTATTGGAAAAGGTTCAGAGGACTGAGCCTAAGGAGATCAAACAAGAAAGCAACATCCAAAAGGTACAAAATACACTGAAAAACAAGGAAATAGGCTTACAATCTAAAAGAGGAGCAAAGCCAGCTTATATTAAACAGCTCCTCAACTAGCAGTTCTTGCAAAGCTACTAGTTATTCCATTTCCAGGGTTTGGCAAGCACCCCATCCCATTATGAGGGAATATAATCTTCTTTTTGTTACATCATTTGTTTTTAATAAATCACATGCAGAGCTTTTATATCATAATCCTCCAAAATAAAACTCGTCTGCACACATTTCACATAAATAAATAAAATAATAAACACACATGCATACACACACAAGCAGAAGCCAAATAATTACTGAGTTGCCAGGGTCCCAAATGCTGGATCGTAAATTATAGATTGGTTTGGGAATTTTGCCCTGTTTGACTCAGTTGTGATAAATATGCTTTAAAAAGTAAATTGTGTGATGTTGATACACTGTGGGTATATTCCCACATATACACAGGGAGTTTGGGTTCTTCTGATATATTATTCTGGCTACTACAGAAAGGTCAGCATTTTACCTGCTTCTGAGCAAAGACAAAACCTTGTAGGTCTAGACAATGCCATGAGCTTTCTTTGGCAACTTACCCTGTTTCCATATGTTAAAACTGGGAGCACTAATCTCATACTTAGCCGTAAGGAGAACTATCATGTAATTTTCTAGATAGGCACAGTTATCAATTCCAGATATGCAGAGTAAAACCCATAAAATTATTCAAAATTATTATTTTTATTATAATAAAAATATGACTCTTTTTTTGTTTGTTTTGCCTGTTATCTTTATTTGTGTAAGTATATTTACTGCATGTTTTTCCAGCCTATTTCTGTAATGATGATGAATTCAAACTTGTACAAACAAAGAGACAAGATCTTACTGTCAGAAAACCACACAAATCTGAGAAGTACAGATTTAAGACATGAAATAAATTTTGTGAGACATGACAAATATATAGCACTAATTAGACGTTTTCTAATGCAGAAATATTACAAACAAAACTTGAACTTAAAGTAAAATTAATTTACTTTCAATCAACCTACATTGCAATTTATTGCCACCCCAAGCTGCAAGTAGGTGACATTTCTGCGAAGCACAGCTCTTCCACTGTACCACTGTGGATACATTGGTAGTGGTACTCCACATAAATGAGAATAGTGTGTGCTAAAAAGAGATAAATTCTGCAATAGAAAGAAAAACAATCATTAAAAATCTTCTCAGAGATACAAGGACTTACAGGTTAATATGCTTTGTTTTGAATTGGTGTTTGGCAAAGTGTTTATGGCAGGCTGTTTTGCATTTATAGTGACAGGTTAAAATGGTGCAACCTTGTCCTCACATACTGTAGAACAACAGGTAAGAATTTCTTTCAGTGAGTTTATAGTTGACATGAAATTATAGAGGTAGCACTATGACTCAAAGGGATCTCCACAGGATGAAGAAATGGGCTTCCATAAACTTTGTGGAGCTCATAAAAGACAGCTACTAAGTTTTGTATCTGGAATGGAATGACATCATGCACCAGTACAGACTGGGAACCAACGGGCAAGAATAAAGCTTTGCTTTGTACTTTCTAATTCTAACTTCTGTTTTTTACTATATATTTCTATAGACTGGTGTCCTGGTTTCCGCTGGGATGGAGTTAATTTTCTCCTTAGTAGTTGGTACAGTGCTGTGTTTTGGCTCTGATGTGAGGACAATGTTGATAGGACACTGATGGTTTTAGTTGTGGCTGGGTGATGTTTATACTAAATCAAGGACTTTTCAGTTCCTTGGGCCCTGCCAACGAGAGGGCTGGAGGGGCACAGGGAACTGGGAGGGGACACAGCCAGGCCAGGTGACACAAAATAGCCAAAGAGGTATTCCATACCGTATGACATCATGCTGAGTATATAAGCTGGGGGAAGAAGAAGGAAGGTGGGAGCATTTGGCATTATGGCGTTTGTCTTCCCGAGTAACTGTTACACTTGACGAAGCCCGGCTGTCCTGGGGGTGGCCGAACACCTGCTGCCCATGGGAAGTGGTGAATGGATTCCTTGCTTTGCTTTGCTTGTGTGCGCGGCTTTTGCGTTGCCTATTAAATTGTTCTTATCTCAACCCTGGAGTTTTACGTTCCTTTCCGATTCTCCTCCCCATCCCCCTGGGTGAGGAGGAGTGAGCGAGTGGCTGCGTGGTGCTTGGTTGCTGGCTGGGGTTAAACCATGGCAGCTGGGAAGGGCAGGGATATGGATGGAGTTGTGGTGGTTTTGTGTGTCTGTATGAAAAGTTGTTCCACCAGTAATTTTGCCATGGGCAACTGCCCTGAAAGGAAAAAACAAACAAACAAACAAACAAAACTAGTAAGATAACTTCAAAAGAACAAATGCCAAAATAGGCAATATCCCTTTGTTGCTTCTACATGCTTTTTCAGCATTTGAAGATCCCTTATATCGCAGTTGGTGAACACAGACCACTGATTCTAATGGCCTTTAAGAAAAGTTTTCAGTGTCCCAGTGTAGTAACTCAAAAGTTGAAATGTAACAGATGCAACCAAAAATACTCTGTGGTTCCTGAGGAGAAGAGGAAGTGGAGGGGAAAAGGGAAGTGGAAGGGGAAAGGGAAGGGGAGGGGGAAGGGGAAGGGCTAGAAAAGAAAGAAAGGGAGATGAGAGGGGAGGGAAGAAGGAAGGGAACACAAACCTGAGCATAACTGAAGGTCTAAAAGAATTGCCTTTCAGCTGTGGTATATCATAGGGAAGAATTTAAAATTTTAAGTGGCATAAATTAGTTGTTTCTGCAAGGTGTGGTAGGCATTTACTATATATGAGGGATGCATTGGACATGTAGATAAGATTGTAAAAGGCATGGAACAATCCTTGGACAGAGAACTGCTTCAGGCACACCAATCTACAGGTGCTAGTGTACTACAATTACAACAACTAGGTTGAATTACAGCTACCCAGCAGAGATGTAATAAAGGTATGAATTATTGACTTGGCATCATCCTGAGACAGCTTTGGTCACAGCCTTGCTATGTTTTGGAGATGATAGAATGAGATTTGTGTGATGTAAAATTATAATCAAAGACAGTTCAGGATGAAAGATGACCGCCAAGGTTATGAACCTTAGTGGGAGGCTGCATACTCTAATAAAAAGGGAACTGCAAGGGAGAAAGTATTGATCATTTGGTTGCATGGAGCCAACCCAAAACACCAGCCTCCATTCAGAATTTAACTTCAGGATTTATTCACTTTTCCAAACAGCACATATAGCTCAGGGAGTTAATTGTATCAGTGGACAAGGGTGGAAACAAACACACCAAACGATGGCATTGAACTTCAGGGTCATGCAGATTGTCACTGGAGACAAAAGAAGGTGGGAGGAAAGCAACTGTGATTCTAGGTCCAAGATGTGGGAAACACAGGCACAAAGAGATTTACAAAATAACTTTGTAAAGCAGAAATAAGGCCCTGTTTCTGTATCTTATGTTTTTGTTTTGTTTTGTTTTGTTTTTAAATATTAGCCCTATGTGGCTGCAATTTTTTCTTTGAAATATCTTATTACGTTATTCAAAAAAGGGAACTTGAGAGTTTAGGATCAAACTGTGCTGCACGTCAGGACAGGAACAGGCAGATAAACATCTTTCTGTCTCTGACACTAACACCCATAGTGACAAACTGTGCACTTTCAGAAATAGGGTTTGAAATCACCTTAAGAAGCCTTTCATTTTCAACCATAGCTGCTGAAGCAGGGTTCTGTGGGTCATTCCTGTTGGATACAGCAGGTGCATAAAATTTGTCGTGCGGTAAAGAGCATTACTATGACTGCAAAATATTGTGCACGCTGGTAATAGATTGAGATGGGGTAGTTGGCCTTGTGTGTCCTGAGGGAATGAATATGAGGATCTAGTTAGTCAAAGCAACCACATACTGTCAGCAATAGTAGTAATGTACTGAAAGAAACTGAGGTTGAGGGCAATGCCAGTACAACACTACCCATAGTTTCTTTTTTTCTCTCTTTTCTCTTCTCTCTCTCAGCTCCAGTTTATAGTTTTCACTGGACATCTATAGACTAAGTTTACCATGAATATTAAGAATCATGAAAACCAGAAATCCTGAAAACAAAGCACAAGAAATAGAAGATTTTATTATTAAAAAAAAGTTAACATTAATTTAGACATCTAGTGCCTTTGCCAGATCTGAACAGCAAAACTTTATACACAGTTTGAAGTATCTCTCCTTCTTTCTTGTCTGTCCTGTCTCCAGAATTTCACCAATTATAATCAACTCTTGCATTCTCCAGTAGTTCTAAAATTTTTGTCTGGAATGTGTCTTTTAATTCTTATTGATGACTATTTCAGCCCCTTTCTGATAGCTGATCTTTTTGTTATTATTTTTCTTCTCTGTTAGTTCACATTTTTACAAAAACTTTCTTGAAAATGCCAGGTTCCTACTAAAAGTAACTTGTACTTTAATGCAACAGAAAGAGTGTATTAGAACATACTGATATTAATCAAAAAAAGACCATCTAACCTATCACTGTGTCATATGTGCTTTAGCACACTTGTCTTAATGATCATATGAAAGACTTAGTATAAAATAAGAGCCAAGACTGAAAATGTTAATTACAAGTTGATGACTGCAAGAATTCCATGAGGTAATGAATCAATTAATATAAAAAAATAAAGAAGGTTTTATAGTGAAAGACTCAAGGTAATTTTGATTTCTCAGTTTTCTCAAAGAACAATATAAGGTGACTGAAAAATTCTTGTGCAGAATTTGGAGCATAAAATAAAAAATAAGAAAAGGGAGTGGGAGGCGAAGATGATAGATTTAAACGTGCTCTTTATTTTTCTGATTTTATTTTTCTTTTTCCTGTTTTTGTACCTAAAAAGTTATTGTGAGAAAAGAAAGAAAATGAGAATAAAGAGGGGTGGAGGGGGAGATAAGGGGAAAGTGAGTAATCAAACTGGAAATTTTAATATTTGGAGGTCATCAAGAAGATGGAAAACTTTTCAAACAATAAAAGGCAAAAAAAAAAACATATTTTCCACTTATTTTTATTTTTATTAACGTATATATTTTCTATATTTTTTATTTTTTTTAATTTTCACGTACGATATAGTAGTTGTTATAGTTCATCTATATCTCCATCTGGTACTTTAACAACTCAGTTATTTCAGTGATTCTGTATTTTCTCCTTGTTATTTGTCTTCCACATTTTTGCACAGGAGATGAAACAAAAGTCAGTTTCTTCCTTGGAAATAAACTTCCTTTTAAGGGGTCATTAAACATCTGTCTCCCACTTGATTACTCTGTCCTCAGCAAAGTCCTTTATTTTTTACTACACAATGACCATTTTTATGGATTATATTTTTTGATGTTTTTCTCTTCTCTTCTCTTCTCTTCTCTTCTCTTCTCTTCTCTTCTACTCTCTTCTCTTCTCTTCTCTTCTCTTCTCTTCTCTTCTCTTCTCTTCTCTTCTCTTCTCTTCTCTTCTCTTCTTTCATCAAATCCTGCTTATGGTTAGAGAAATAAAGGACAACAGCTGTAATTTAGTATACCACATCAGTGAGATCTGATATGATGCCATGCAGCATCGTCTATTTAGTCAAGTTCACTTCATAGCCAAGCTTTTCCAGAGGTTTAAGAATTTGGGTTGAAGTCTTGCCAGCCCTATTTGATCAAAGATATGTTTAATTTAAAATAATGAAACTCTAATTCACAGATTTACACTGTGCCATAGGACAGTTTTACTTCTTTACATAATTTCAAATTACATATGAAAAATACAGTAACTCATATTAATTCATTTCCACAACATGATCAATTACATTGTATTTCCCAGCCATTGGCTTACAGTTTTATAGCACCAATAACAAATGTAATAAAGTTGTATTTTTTTATTAGTTCTTTTTTAAAGGGAAAAACAACAACAAACAAACCGCCACAAACCTGAGAATTGTTTTCTTCAGAGTTACCTTTTTTTAAAAAAAAATGGTTTAATTGGTCATATATTACATAATAAAAGAACAGACGGTATCGACAAAATAAATTCTAGAAAAAATGGTTGCTGTTTGGTTTTTATCTTCCAATAAAGCACAGTGCTTGACTGGAATTTGAAAAATGACCTAATAAAAAGAAATTACTTACTTACAAAAATGTGAGAATTGATAAAAGAATTGTTTTATTTTTTGTCATTCATCAGATGATTTGAAGAACTGTTAATTACTGTAAAAATTTTGATCTGCTTTTGATTTGGAATAACCTTATTTGCAATTTTCTAATTGAAAAATAGAAAATGTTCTAGAGAGGATTTTTTTTTATTATTATTATGTATACTTGATACACACTGCTTTTTACCAGACATTTCTTGTCTTTCCTCTCCACTTGCTGCACAAAGACTTTTATCTTCAAAACTTTTTTTCTTCCCTGCTGATACATAGGCTGGGAGAGAAGGGAAACTTACTTACTCAGGAAGGGGGTAAATTAGCCTGTAGAACTTCTTTTATGAGGTCTGAGAGATTTTCACTGACCTTTGACTGACTGAGGAAGTTGATGTTTGTGTGGATCACAGACATCAATAATTCTGTGATTCTTTTGTCCTAGGTCTTTGAAATCACACTCAGTCTGGTCCCAGAACTTGTCTGGGTCAGTACATCACCTAACAAGGAGACTGTGGAAGAAGATCAACATAACAGGCTGCCTGGATCTCCTGTCATGTGTGGAGTTTGGGGAAATGGCTTGGGGGGAGTGCATCTCACTTTTGAACACTTTAATTTCCTAATCTCAAACAGGCACATAAACCATAGGAAGTCATTAATATTTCTTATGTACTTCTGGACTTTTTTGCTTAGCTATATTTTCAGAATTCTTCCTGAGAAGAATGTAGTGTGACCAATCCAAATAACCTCATGTTCTCACAAGTGCCACTGTTGACCTCTTTGAGACTGGACACTTCCTGCTGCTTCTGTACCAATCCTTAAAATAGGATCAAATCTAGTAGATGTTCATCTGTATGTTAAAGAATGCTGCATAAACCCTAAACAGATGGTGTGGTTTATTGCTTCACTTTGCCATGCACTACATTTCTAATACCACTGTGATGTATTATGAGCTTTACTAAAAATATATCAGACAATTGGTTAAAGTTGGGATATTATCCTCGTAATGCCCTGCATCACAAAGACCTGATTTTAATTGGGGTCTTAGATTATCTCTGCAATGAAAGTATGAAAGAGAAGAAATTTACTGTTCCTTGTTGTTCTTTTATACCAGAAAATGTCAAAAGTGGATGTTTGTAACCCTTTCAGAATAGGGAAATTAGTTTCAAGTTCTTGCCCTGTTCTTGCCAACATTTTCCATTGGAAATTTAGATCTCCTCAAAGACTGAAGAGAGTTTTACATGTGCAAACTTCCTTTAGTTAGCAACTTCCACAGTGTCTATACAGTTAGATCACAGAATGTTAGGATCTCCACAATGAAGCCCAAAGCCCTCTTTTTTAGGGATAATACCTTAGTATTTAGGTGATGCCTACCATTGGGAATTGTTGTAATACTTATGGCAAAAGCAATTTTAACAACCTTGGCATTCTTAAAAAAAGCCAAAGATTTCAGTCTGTTCCTATTATGCTCAGGCTGAGTTGTAGCAGAAATATTTGTGAAATCTAGCTCTTCAGTGGTCAAAACATGAGCAGGTCTCAGAAGTCAGGGATGGGCGTTCATACTTCTTCCATATATTTTCACTCATGTTTCAGTGTACGTGAGTATCTGAATACATTGGACAGACAAATTCAGTTTAGATCACTGAAACTCCATTACCAGATTTTACATTCCCATGTAAAATAAAAATCAAAAAATATTATATGAACAGCACTATTTCACTATTTATACATACGTGATTTTTATCCTGAACCATAAGCATGTCTTAGCTTCATAGTAGCAATTTATTCTGTTCCCTGCTGTTGTTATCCTAAATAATCAACAAGACAACATTTTAGAATTATTTTACTTCATCCAGTCTCTTTGCCAGAAAACACAACCAGGGTAATCTTTGTAGATTGCTATTTTGTTTGTATTTTGAAGCCAGCAGGACATCAGATTAATTAAAAACAATAACAACAACAAAAACCACAAAAAAACCCACCATACCCCACCATCACACACACACCCAGAACAGCACAGTTTTTCTGATGAGTTAATTGGTAATAAAGCATTTGGTAATGCAGAAGCACTCTTAGTTCAGTTCAAGAAATCCGTATCTTTGCAATAAACCAACCTCCGTATTGTATCGATCTTATAGATCCTGAAAATCCCATCCTTTGTGCAAAAAATTCACATATACCATGTAAGAGAAATTCTATTATTTTCATATAGTAATGCATTTCTGTGACATCTTATTTTCAAGTGTGTTGACGTACTTTATCCTGGTCTTATAATCTTCTTTCTCCTAGAGAAAGGAATGTCCTAACCATAGTCCCATTAAAACTTCTCCATCAATGAGTTCTTTCTTCCCAAGTCTCCAAATAGGGAGTATTTTAGAGGGGAGTTTTGACCTGTGATCTGTGTTTAGATAATGATAGTGATGATTATCTAGACAGGTACAGAACATTTTTCAGACTAGGAGAAGCCTCATCAGAGATATTTTCTTCCAAAACTTTTTTCTGCATGCTTCCATATGATTTTCTATCCCAGTTCAACATACTGCACCAAAAGTTATAATATTGTTTGCATGTCAAAATTATGAGCTTTTCTTTTGCCCATTGTAGCTTAGAGAAGATTTATAAAAATGAATTTAACAACTTGGAGTTCCTTATTACCAACCTTTTCCCCTGAAAAGTGTATTTGGACACTTGTGAGAAGGTACCCAGATGACTGATCAATAGGTGATATAACCCCATAACAGTTTTCATGTTTTTAATTCTGAAAAACAGCTCTTCAGTCCCTGGTATGGCCATCGGTATTTGTTGTTAAAATCCTGAAGTTTTGTTCTTGCTCTGTCTTGATAGTTTGTCAACTTTATTAAGAAGTCATATTTTGTGTATTAAAAAACTATGCACTTGTAGAAACAAGTATGTATGATGGCTCTCCAACCCAGCTGGTATAGTTATCTAATTTTGAAATATGAATGATAACAAGTCCCTTAGAAATGGAAAAATTCAAATATTGAAAACAGCTAAACAATATTTTATCCATAGGCTTATGAGGTTCAGCTCTTGGATATTTTAACTTGGAGTAATTGTATTATTATTATCATTGTTGTTGTTGTTGTTTCAGTTATTCAACTGTTATTTTAGGACACATTACTCATGCAAAATTACATTTAAAAATTTAACTGAACTGTTCAGGGCATTTCCTGTGGGCAACTTCACATTGGTATCATCTATCCCTCTACAATTTAGAGAGTTAAAACCCCAGTGTGTTATGTTCCAGCTCCTGGTAGACCCATTTCCATAGATGCCACCTGTGATGCCACTTTTTAAGGTATCAAAAAGCCTGCAAGGCATCAGAATGTAGTGAAAGTATGACTACTTTAAATGCAGCTTGAGCACGGTTGAAGTGTGTCTGAAGGAGAACATTTCTGGAGAATAGACATCATGGTCCTTTTCCTTCTCCATCAAAGAAGTACACAGCATAAATGTTTATGTTATTCATTTTAGTTTGGTTTGGTTGACATACGACTGAGATGAATTGGACAGGCAGCATTAGCAAATCAAACTGTGTCAGTCTCTGGAGGAAGTAGGATGTGATTGATCTGACTAAATTCTACATCCGAGTTGGCCACTCTAGAACACCTTTTCAGTCAAGATGAAAATTCAGATATGTGAAAAAGAAATAAATATCTAAACCACAAATGATGACTTGTGCTTTATTTAGGTACTATCATAGTTGTAAACATCTATGCACTATGGAGGTCTAAAATTAGACGTACCCTGCCCGGTGCTTCTCCATGTTCCATATTAGGTCATGGGACTGAATGTGTGAAAAGATGATCAGCTTCTTAGGACATGCATTATCAGGAAGCTAACACACGAAGGACATCAAATGATTTTCTCATAACAGTTGTGTGGAGTTTCACATAGTACTAAAACAGTTTTGTGCAGGACAGATGACCCTTGAAGCTTTCCTGACCCCAGGAATTAGCTTCAAAGGGGTTTGCTATTTGAGCATGAGAAGCAGCAAAATGTCTTGTGATCAGAGGAGACAAAGAGTGACCAGCTCTAACGCACAATATTAATCCAACTAGTTTAATACACTCTGTGGCAAAACAATATCCCATATGCATGAGGTCCATGTCTGCTTCTTTTCTAAAAATAGAGACTCTAGGGACAGAAGTGAGTTAGTCAAGTATTAGTCCTCCTTTTCTCCTGCAAAGCAACACAGAAGTTGAAATGGTGCTGGAAGACTTAATTATTTACATTTTTTATTGCCCATAAGAACTAAGTAAATGAAGGTACAAAGTCAAAAGCCTCTGTGGGCAAATGTTCCAGAAGCCAACACCTGTCAGTAAGAGCATTAAGAAGAGTTTTCTAGGAAGGAGAAAACAAACAAACAAACAAACAAACAAACAAACAAAAATCCACAAAAAACCAAACACAAAAAAAACCCCAACAACCACAACCCTTTTAGCTCAAAGTCTGTGTAGAACAGAGCTTCCTTAAACCATGTTTTGCATTTGATCATATTCTGTGGGTGAAACTCTAACCCTATTAAAATAACTTCAAG
>NW_026599424.1:0-56831 GCF_023634085.1 Falco cherrug | reverse complement strand
ACCAGCCGACTCCAAAATTCAGCGGTTCCCCATCTCAGCCCAGAAAGCAGGTACAACAACTTTTCTTGTGCCTTTCAGCTGCCTACCAAGGTAGTGTAAAAACTACCAAGAGAATTCGTTCCTGGCACCTTCCCCGGTGGAGTTGTGCATGGGGTGTGTTTGGAACATTTTGTCACCAGCCGAGTCCAAAATTCAGCGGTTCCCCATCTCAGCCCAGAAAGCAGGTACAACAACTTTTGTGGTGTCTTTCAGCTGCCTACCAAGGTAGTGTAAAAACTACCTACAGAATTCGTTCCTGGCACCTTCCCCGGTGGAGTTGTGCATGGGGTGTCTTTGGAACATTTTGTCACCGGCCGAGTCCAAAAATCAGCGTTTCCCCATCTCAGCCCAGAAAGCAGGTAGAACAACTTTTGTGGTGTCTTTCAGATGCCTACCAAGGTAGTGTAAAAACTACCAGCAGAACTCCTGTCTGGCACCTTCCCCGGTGGAGTTGTGCATGGGGTGTGTTTGGAACATTTTGTCACCAGCCGAGTCCAAAATTCAGCGGTTCCCCATCTCAGCCCACAAAGCAGGTACAACAACTTTTGTGGTGTCTTTCAGATGCCTACCGGAGCAATGTAAAAACTACCAGGAGAACTCCTGTCTGGCACCTTCCCCGGTGGAGTTGTGCAGGGGGTGTGTTTGGAACATTTTGTCACCAGCCGAGTCCAAAATTCAGCGTTTCCCCATCTCAGCCCAGAAAGCAGGTAGAACAACTTTTGTGGTGTCTTTCAGATGCCTACCAAGGTAGTGTAAAAACTACCAGGAGAACTCCTGTCTGGCACCTTCCCCGGTGGAGTTGTGCAGGGGGTGTGTTTGGAACATTTTGTCACCGGCCGAGTCCAAAATTCAGCGGTTCCCCATCTCAGCCCACAAAGCAGGTAGAACAACTTTTCTTGTGCCTTTCAGCTGCCTACCAAGGTAGTGTAAAAACTACCAACAGAATTCGTTCCTTGCACCTTCCCCGGTGGAGTTGTGCATGGGGTGTCTGTGGAACATTTTGTCACCGGCCGAGTCCAAAATTCAGCGGTTCCCCATCTCAGCCCAGAAAGCAGGTAGAACAACTTTTGTGGTGTCTTTCAGATGCCTACCAAGGTAGTGTAAAAACTACCAGGAGAACGCCTGTCTGGCACCTTCCCCGGTGGAGTTGTGCAGGGGGTGTGTTTGGAACATTTTGTCACCAGCCGAGTCCAAAATTCAGCGGTTCCCCATCTCAGCCCAGAAAGCTGGTAGAACAACTTTTGTGGTGTCTTTCAGATGCCTACCAAGGTAGTGTAAAAACTACTAAGAGAACTCCTGTCTGGCACCTTCCCCGGTGGAGTTGTGCATGGGGTGTGTTTGGAACATTTTGTCACCGGCCGACTCCAAAATTCAGCGATTCCCCATCTCAGCCCAGAAAGCAGGTAGAACAACTTTTGTGGTGTCTTTCAGATGCCTACCAAGGTAGTGTAAAAACACCAGGAGAACTCCTGTCTGGCACCTTCCCCGGTGGAGTTGTGCATGGGGTGTCTGTGAAACATTTTGTCACCGGCCGACTCCAAAAATCAGCGGTTCCCCATCTCAGCCCAGAAAGCAGGTAGAACAACTTTTGTGGTGTCTTTCAGATGCCTACCGGAGCAATGTAAAAACTACCAGGAGAACTCCTGTCTGGCACCTTCCCCGGTGGAGTTGTGCAGGGGGTGTGTTTGGAACATTTTGTCACCGGCCGACTCCAAAATTCAGCGATTCCCCATCTCAGCCCAGAAAGCAGGTAGAACAACTTTTGTGGTGTCTTTCAGATGCCTACCAAGGTAGTGTAAAAACTACCAGGAGAACTCCTGTCTGGCACCTTCCGTGGTGGAGTTGTGCATGGGGTGTGTTTGGAACATTTTGTCACCGGCCGAGTCCAAAATTCAGCGGTTCCCCATCTCAGCCCAGAAAGCAGGTAGAACAACTTTTGTGGTGCCTTTCAGCTGCCTACCAAGGTAGTGTAAAAACTACCAACAGAACTCGTTTCTGGCACCTTCCCCGGTGGAGTTGTGCATGGGGTGTGTTTGGAACATTTTGTCACCAGCCGACTCCAAAATTCAGCGTTTCCCCATCTCAGCCCAGAAAGCAGGCAGAACAACTTTTGTGGTGTCTTTCAGATGCCTACCAAGGTAGTGTAAAAACTACCAAGAGAACTCCTGTCTGGCACCTTCCGTGGTGGAGTTGTGCATGGGGTGTCTGTGAAACATTTTGTCACCGGCCGACTCCAAAATTCAGCGGTTCCCCATCTCAGCCCACAAAGCAGGTAGAACAACTTTTGTGGTGTCTTTCAGATGCCTACCAAGGTAGTGTAAAAACTACGAGGAGAACTCCTGTCTGGCACCTTCCCCGGTGGAGATGTGCAGGGGGTGTGTTTGGAACATTTTATCACCAGCCGAGTCCAAAATTCAGCGATTCCCCATCTCAGCCCAGAAAGCAGGTAGAACAACTTTTGTGGTGTCTTTCAGCTGCCTACCAAGGTAGTGTAAAAACTACCTACAGAATTCGTTCCTGGCACCTTCCCCGGTGGAGTTGTGCATGGGGTGTCTTTGGAACATTTTGTCACCGGCCGACTCCAAAATTCAGCGGTTCCCCATCTCAGCCCAGAAAGCAGGTACAACAACTTTTCTTGTGCCTTTCAGCTGCCTACCAAGGTAGTGTAAAAACTACTAAGAGAACTCCTGTCTGGCACCTTCCCTGGTGCAGTTGTGCATGGGGTGTGTTTGGAACATTTTGTCACCAGCCGACTCCAAAATTCAGCGTTTCCCCATCTCAGCCCAGAAAGCAGGTAGAACAACTTTTGTGGTGTCTTTCAGATGCCTACCAAGGTAGTGTAAAAACTACCAACAGAATTCGTTCCTGGCACCTTCCCCGGTGGAGTTGTGCATGGGGTGTGTTTGGAACATTTTGTCACCAGCCGAGTCCAAAATTCAGCGGTTCCCCATCTCAGCCCACAAAGCAGGTAGAACAACTTTTGTGGTGTCTTTCAGATGCCTACCAAGGTAGTGTAAAAACTACCAGGAGAACTCCTGTCTGGCACCTTCCCCGGTGGAGTTGTGCAGGGGGTGTGTTTGGAACATTTTGTCACCGGCCGAGTCCAAAATTCAGCGGTTCCCCATCTCAGCCCACAAAGCAGGTAGAACAACTTTTCTTGTGCCTTTCAGCTGCCTACCAAGGTAGTGTAAAAACTACCAACAGAATTCGTTCCTTGCACCTTCTCCGGTGGAGTTGTGCATGGGGTGTCTGTGGAACATTTTGTCACCGGCCGAGTCCAAAATTCAGCGGTTCCCCATCTCAGCCCAGAAAGCAGGTAGAACAACTTTTGTGGTGTCTTTCAGATGCCTACCAAGGTAGTGTAAAAACTACCAGGAGAACGCCTGTCTGGCACCTTCCCCGGTGGAGTTGTGCAGGGGGTGTGTTTGGAACATTTTGTCACCAGCCGAGTCCAAAATTCAGCGTTTCCCCATCTCAGCCCAGAAAGCTGGTAGAACAACTTTTGTGGTGTCTTTCAGATGCCTACCAAGGTAGTGTAAAAACTACTAAGAGAACTCCTGTCTGGCACCTTCCCCGGTGGAGTTGTGCATGGGGTGTGTTTGGAACATTTTGTCACCGGCCGAGTCCAAAATTCAGCTGTTCCCCATCTCAGCCCAGAAAGCAGGTAGAACAACTTTTGTGGTGTCTTTCAGATGCCTACCAAGGTAGTGTAAAAACACCAGGAGAACTCCTGTCTGGCACCTTCCCCGGTGGAGTTGTGCATGGGGTGTCTGTGAAACATTTTGTCACCGGCCGACTCCAAAAATCAGCGGTTCCCCATCTCAGCCCAGAAAGCAGGTAGAACAACTTTTGTGGTGTCTTTCAGATGCCTACCGGAGCAATGTAAAAACTACCAGGAGAACTCCTGTCTGGCACCTTCCCCGGTGGAGTTGTGCAGGGGGTGTGTTTGGAACATTTTGTCACCGGCCGACTCCAAAATTCAGCGATTCCCCATCTCAGCCCAGAAAGCAGGTAGAACAACTTTTGTGGTGTCTTTCAGATGCCTACCAAGGTAGTGTAAAAACTACCAGGAGAACTCCTGTCTGGCACCTTCCGTGGTGGAGTTGTGCATGGGGTGTGTTTGGAACATTTTGTCACCGGCCGAGTCCAAAATTCAGCGGTTCCCCATCTCAGCCCAGAAAGCAGGTAGAACAACTTTTGTGGTGCCTTTCAGCTGCCTACCAAGGTAGTGTAAAAACTACCAACAGAACTCGTTTCTGGCACCTTCCCCGGTGGAGTTGTGCATGGGGTGTGTTTGGAACATTTTGTCACCAGCCGACTCCAAAATTCAGCGTTTCCCCATCTCAGCCCAGAAAGCAGGCAGAACAACTTTTGTGGTGTCTTTCAGATGCCTACCAAGGTAGTGTAAAAACTACCAAGAGAACTCCTGTCTGGCACCTTCCGTGGTGGAGTTGTGCATGGGGTGTCTGTGAAACATTTTGTCACCGGCCGACTCCAAAATTCAGCGGTTCCCCATCTCAGCCCACAAAGCAGGTAGAACAACTTTTGTGGTGTCTTTCAGATGCCTACCAAGGTAGTGTAAAAACTACGAGGAGAACTCCTGTCTGGCACCTTCCCCGGTGGAGATGTGCAGGGGGTGTGTTTGGAACATTTTATCACCAGCCGAGTCCAAAATTCAGCGATTCCCCATCTCAGCCCAGAAAGCAGGTAGAACAACTTTTGTGGTGTCTTTCAGCTGCCTACCAAGGTAGTGTAAAAACTACCTACAGAATTCGTTCCTGGCACCTTCCCCGGTGGAGTTGTGCATGGGGTGTCTTTGGAACATTTTGTCACCGGCCGACTCCAAAATTCAGCGGTTCCCCATCTCAGCCCAGAAAGCAGGTACAACAACTTTTCTTGTGCCTTTCAGCTGCCTACCAAGGTAGTGTAAAAACTACTAAGAGAACTCCTGTCTGGCACCTTCCCTGGTGCAGTTGTGCATGGGGTGTGTTTGGAACATTTTGTCACCAGCCGACTCCAAAATTCAGCGTTTCCCCATCTCAGCCCAGAAAGCAGGTAGAACAACTTTTCTTGTGCCTTTCAGCTGCCTACCAAGGTAGTGTAAAAACTACCAAGAGAATTCGTTCCTGGCACCTTCCCCGGTGGAGTTGTGCATGGGGTGTCTGTGGAACATTTTGTCAACGGCCGACTCCAAAATTCAGCGGTTCCCCATCTCAGCCCAGAAAGCAGGTAGAACAACTTTTGTGGTGTCTTTTAGATGCCTACCGGAGCAATGTAAAAACTACCAGGAGAACTCCTGTCTGGCACCTTCCCCGGTGGAGTTGTGCATGGGGTGTGTTTGGAACATTTTGTCACCAGCCGAGTCCAAAATTCAGCGGTTCCCCATCTCAGCCCAGAAAGCAGGTAGAACAACTTTTGTGGTGTCTTTCAGATGCCTACCGGAGCAATGTAAAAACTACCAGGAGAACTCCTGTCTGGCACCTTCCCCGGTGGAGTTGTGCAGGGGGTGTGTTTGGAACATTTTGTCACCAGCCGAGTCCAAAATTCAGCGGTTCCCCATCTCAGCCCAGAAAGCAGGTAGAACAACTTTTGTGGTGCCTTTCAGCTGCCTACCAAGGTAGTGTAAAAACTACCAAGAGAACTCCTGTCTGGCACCTTCCCCGGTGGAGTTGTGCATGGGGTGTGTTTGGAACATTTTGTCACCAGCCGAGTCCAAAATTCAGCGGTTCCCCATCTCAGCCCAGAAAGCAGGTAGAACAACTTTTGTGGTGCCTTTCAGCTGCCTACCGGATCAATGTAAAAACTACCAGGAGAACTCCTGTCTGGCACCTTCCCCGGTGGAGTTGTGCAGGGGGTGTGTTTGGAACATTTTATCACCGGCCGACTCCAAAAATCAGCGGTTCCCCATCTCAGCCCAGAAAGCAGGTAGAACAACTTTTGTGGTGTCTTTCAGATGCCTACCAAGGTAGTGTAAAAACCACCAGGAGAACTCCTGTCTGGCACCTTCCCCGGTGGAGTTGTGCATGGGGTGTCTGTGAAACATTTTGTCACCGGCCGACTCCAAAAATCAGCGGTTCCCCATCTCAGCCCAGAAAGCAGGTAGAACAACTTTTGTGGTGTCTTTCAGATGCCTACCGGAGCAATGTAAAAACTACCAGGAGAACTCCTGTCTGGCACCTTCCCCGGTGGAGTTGTGCAGGGGGTGTGTTTGGAACATTTTGCCACCAGCCGACTCCAAAGTTCAGCGGTTCCCCATCCTAGCCCAGAAAGCAGGAAGAACAACTTTTGTGGTGCCTTTCAAATGCTTACCAAGGTAGTGTAAAAACTACCAAGAGAACTCCTGTCTGGCACCTTCCCCGGTGGAGTTGTGCATGGGGTGTCTGTGAAACATTTTGTCACCGGCCGACTCCAAAATTCAGCGTTTCCCCATCTCAGCCCAGAAAGCAGGTAGAACAACTTTTGTGGTGTCTTTCAGATGCCTACCGGAGCAATGTAAAAACTACCAGGAGAACTCCTGTCTGGCACCTTCCCCGGTGGAGTTGTGCAGGGGGTGTGTTTGGAACATTTTATCACCAGCCGAGTCGAAAATTCAGCTGTTCCCCATCTCAGCCCAGAAAGCAGGTAGAACAACTTTTGTGGTGTCTTTCAGATGCCTACCAAGGTAGTGTAAAAACTACCAGGAGACCTCCTGTCTGGCACCTTCCCCGGTGGAGTTGTGCATGGGGTGTGTTTGGAACATTTTGTCACAAGCCGACTCCAAAATTCAGCGTTTCCCCATCTCAGCCCAGAAAGCAGGTAGAACAACTTTTGTGGTGTCTTTCAGATGCCTACCGGAGCAATGTAAAAACTACCAGGAGAACTCCTGTCTGGCACCTTCCCCGGTGGAGTTGTGCAGGGGGTGTGTTTGGAACATTTTGTCACCAGCCGAGTCCAAAATTCAGCGGTTCCCCATCTCAGCCCAGAAAGCAGGTAGAACAACTTTTGTGGTGCCTTTCAGCTGCCTACCAAGGTAGTGTAAAAACTACGAAGAGAACTCCTGTCTGGCACCTTCCCCGGTGGAGTTGTGCATGGGGTGTGTTTGGAACATTTTGTCACCAGCCGAGTCCAAAATTCAGCGGTTCCCCATCTCAGCCCAGAAAGCAGGTAGAACAACTTTTGTGGTGCCTTTCAGCTGCCTACCGGATCAATGTAAAAACTACCAGGAGAACTCCTGTCTGGCACCTTCCCCGGTGGAGTTGTGCAGGGGGTGTGTTTGGAACATTTTATCACCGGCCGACTCCAAAAATCAGCGGTTCCCCATCTCAGCCCAGAAAGCAGGTAGAACAACTTTTGTGGTGTCTTTCAGATGCCTACCAAGGTAGTGTAAAAACCACCAGGAGAACTCCTGTCTGGCACCTTCCCCGGTGGAGTTGTGCATGGGGTGTCTGTGAAACATTTTGTCACCGGCCGAGTCCAAAAATCAGCGGTTCCCCATCTCAGCCCAGAAAGCAGGTAGAACAACTTTTGTGGTGTCTTTCAGATGCCTACCGGAGCAATGTAAAAACTACCAGGAGAACTCCTGTCTGGCACCTTCCCCGGTGGAGTTGTGCAGGGGGTGTGTTTGGAACATTTTGCCACCAGCCGACTCCAAAGTTCAGCGGTTCCCCATCCTAGCCCAGAAAGCAGGAAGAACAACTTTTGTGGTGCCTTTCAAATGCCTACCAAGGTAGTGTAAAAACTACCAAGAGAACTCCTGTCTGGCACCTTCCCCGGTGGAGTTGTGCATGGGGTGTCTGTGAAACATTTTGTCACCGGCCGACTCCAAAATTCAGCGATTCCCCATCTCAGCCCAGAAAGCAGGTAGAACAACTTTTGTGGTGTCTTTCAGATGCCTACCGGAGCAATGTAAAAACTACCAGGAGAACTCCTGTCTGGCACCTTCCCCGGTGGAGTTGTGCAGGGGGTGTGTTTGGAACATTTTATCACCAGCCGAGTCGAAAATTCAGCTGTTCCCCATCTCAGCCCAGAAAGCAGGTAGAACAACTTTTGTGGTGTCTTTCAGATGCCTACCAAGGTAGTGTAAAAACTACCAGGAGAACTCCTGTCTGGCACCTTCCCCGGTGGAGTTGTGCATGGGGTGTGTTTGGAACATTTTGTCACAAGCCGACTCCAAAATTCAGCGGTTCCCCATCTCAGCCCAGAAAGCAGGTAGAACAACTTTTGTGGTGCCTTTCAGCTGCCTACCAAGGTAGTGTAAAAACTACCAAGAGAACTCCTGTCTGGCACCTTCCCCGGTGGAGTTGTGCATGGGGTGTGTTTGGAACATTTTGTCACCGGCCGAGTCCAAAATTCAGCGGTTCCCCATCTCAGCCCAGAAAGCAGGTAGAACAACTTTTGTGGTGTCTTTCATATGCCTACCGGACCAATGTAAAAACTACCAGGAGAACTCCTGTCTGGCACCTTCCCCGGTGGAGTTGTGCATGGGGTGTGTTTTGAACATTTTGTCACCAGCCGACTCCAAAATTCAGCGGTTCCCCATCTCAGCCCAGAAAGCAGGTAGAACAACTTTTGTGGTGCCTTTCAGCTGCCTACCAAGGTAGTGTAAAAACTACCAACAGAATTCGTTCCTGGCACCTTCCCCGGTGGAGTTGTGCATGGGGTGTGTTTGGAACATTTTGTCACCGGCCGAGTCCAAAATTCAGCGGTTCCCCATCTCAGCCCAGAAAGCAGGTAGAACAACTTTTGTGGTGTCTTTCAGATGCCTACCGGACCAATGTAAAAACTACCAGGAGAACTCCTGTCTGGCACCTTCCCCGGTGGAGTTGTGCATGGGGTGTGTTTGGAACATTTTGTCACCAGCCGACTCCAAAATTCAGCGATTCCCCATCTCAGCCCAGAAAGCAGGTAGAACAACTTTTGTGGTGTCTTTCAGATGCCTACCAAGGTAGTGTAAAAACTACTAAGAGAACTCCTGTCTGGCACCTTCCCCGGTGGAGTTGTGCATGGGGTGTGATTGGAAAATTTTGTCACCAGCCGAGTCCAAAATTCAGCGATTCCCCATCTCAGCCCAGAAAGCAGGTAGAACAACTTTTGTGGTGTCTTTCAGATGCCTACCAAGGTAGTGTAAAAACTACCAAGAGAACTCCTGTCTGGCACCTTCCCCGGTGGAGTTGTGCATGGGGTGTGTTTGGAACATTTTGTCACCAGCCGACTCCAAAATTCAGCGGTTCCCCATCTCAGCCCAGAAAGCAGGTAGAACAACTTTTGTGGTGTCTTTCAGATGCCTACCAAGGTAGTGTAAAAACTACTAAGAGAACTCCTGTCTGGCACCTTCCCCGGTGGAGTTGTGCATGGGGTGTGTTTGGAACATTTTGTCACCAGCCGACTCCAAAATTCAGCGGTTCCCCATCTCAGCCCACAAAGCAGGTAGAACAACTTTTGTGGTGCCTTTCAGCTGCCTACCAAGGTAGTGTAAAAACTACCAAGAGAATTCGTTCCTGGCACCTTCCCCGGTGGAGTTGTGCATGGGGTGTCTGTGGAACATTTTGTCACCAGCCGAGTCCAAAATTCAGCGGTTCCCCATCTCAGCCCAGAAAGCAGGTACAACAACTTTTGTGGTGTCTTTCAGCTGCCTACCAAGGTAGTGTAAAAACTACCAACAGAATTCGTTCCTGGCACCTTCCCCGGTGGAGTTGTGCATGGGGTGTCTTTGGAACATTTTGTCACCGGCCGAGTCCAAAAATCAGCGTTTCCCCATCTCAGCCCAGAAAGCAGGTAGAACAACTTTTGTGGTGTCTTTCAGATGCCTACCAAGGTAGTGTAAAAACTACCAGCAGAACTCCTGTCTGGCACCTTCCCCGGTGGAGTTGTGCATGGGGTGTGTTTGGAACATTTTGTCACCAGCCGAGTCCAAAATTCAGCGGTTCCCCATCTCAGCCCACAAAGCAGGTACAACAACTTTTGTGGTGTCTTTCAGATGCCTACCGGAGCAATGTAAAAACTACCAGGAGAACTCCTGTCTGGCACCTTCCCCGGTGGAGTTGTGCAGGGGGTGTGTTTGGAACATTTTGTCACCAGCCGAGTCCAAAATTCAGCGTTTCCCCATCTCAGCCCAGAAAGCAGGTAGAACAACTTTTGTGGTGTCTTTCAGATGCCTACCAAGGTAGTGTAAAAACTACCAGGAGAACTCCTGTCTGGCACCTTCCCCGGTGGAGTTGTGCAGGGGGTGTGTTTGGAACATTTTGTCACCGGCCGAGTCCAAAATTCAGCGGTTCCCCATCTCAGCCCACAAAGCAGGTAGAACAACTTTTCTTGTGCCTTTCAGCTGCCTACCAAGGTAGTGTAAAAACTACCAACAGAATTCGTTCCTTGCACCTTCCCCGGTGGAGTTGTGCATGGGGTGTCTGTGGAACATTTTGTCACCGGCCGAGTCCAAAATTCAGCGGTTCCCCATCTCAGCCCAGAAAGCAGGTAGAACAACTTTTGTGGTGTCTTTCAGATGCCTACCAAGGTAGTGTAAAAACTACCAGGAGAACGCCTGTCTGGCACCTTCCCCGGTGGAGTTGTGCAGGGGGTGTGTTTGGAACATTTTGTCACCAGCCGAGTCCAAAATTCAGCGGTTCCCCATCTCAGCCCAGAAAGCTGGTAGAACAACTTTTGTGGTGTCTTTCAGATGCCTACCAAGGTAGTGTAAAAACTACTAAGAGAACTCCTGTCTGGCACCTTCCCCGGTGGAGTTGTGCATGGGGTGTGTTTGGAACATTTTGTCACCGGCCGAGTCCAAAATTCAGCTGTTCCCCATCTCAGCCCAGAAAGCAGGTAGAACAACTTTTGTGGTGTCTTTCAGATGCCTACCAAGGTAGTGTAAAAACACCAGGAGAACTCCTGTCTGGCACCTTCCCCGGTGGAGTTGTGCATGGGGTGTCTGTGAAACATTTTGTCACCGGCCGACTCCAAAAATCAGCGGTTCCCCATCTCAGCCCAGAAAGCAGGTAGAACAACTTTTGTGGTGTCTTTCAGATGCCTACCGGAGCAATGTAAAAACTACCAGGAGAACTCCTGTCTGGCACCTTCCCCGGTGGAGTTGTGCAGGGGGTGTGTTTGGAACATTTTGTCACCGGCCGACTCCAAAATTCAGCGATTCCCCATCTCAGCCCAGAAAGCAGGTAGAACAACTTTTGTGGTGTCTTTCAGATGCCTACCAAGGTAGTGTAAAAACTACCAGGAGAACTCCTGTCTGGCACCTTCCGTGGTGGAGTTGTGCATGGGGTGTGTTTGGAACATTTTGTCACCGGCCGAGTCCAAAATTCAGCGGTTCCCCATCTCAGCCCAGAAAGCAGGTAGAACAACTTTTGTGGTGCCTTTCAGCTGCCTACCAAGGTAGTGTAAAAACTACCAACAGAACTCGTTTCTGGCACCTTCCCCGGTGGAGTTGTGCATGGGGTGTGTTTGGAACATTTTGTCACCAGCCGACTCCAAAATTCAGCGTTTCCCCATCTCAGCCCAGAAAGCAGGCAGAACAACTTTTGTGGTGTCTTTCAGATGCCTACCAAGGTAGTGTAAAAACTACCAAGAGAACTCCTGTCTGGCACCTTCCGTGGTGGAGTTGTGCATGGGGTGTCTGTGAAACATTTTGTCACCGGCCGACTCCAAAATTCAGCGGTTCCCCATCTCAGCCCACAAAGCAGGTAGAACAACTTTTGTGGTGTCTTTCAGATGCCTACCGGACCAATGTAAAAACTACCAGGAGAACTCCTGTCTGGCACCTTCCCCGGTGGAGTTGTGCAGGGGGTGTGTTTGGAACATTTTATCACCAGCCGAGTCCAAAATTCAGCGATTCCCCATCTCAGCCCAGAAAGCAGGTAGAACAACTTTTGTGGTGTCTTTCAGATGCCTACCAAGGTAGTGTAAAAACTACGAAGAGAACTCCTGCCTGGCACCTTCCGTGGTGGAGTTGTGCATGGGGTGTCTTTGGAACATTTTGTCACCGGCCGACTCCAAAATTCAGCGGTGCCCCATCTCAGCCCAGAAAGCAGGTACAACAACTTTTCTTGTGCCTTTCAGCTGCCTACCAAGGTAGTGTAAAAACTACTAAGAGAACTCCTGTCTGGCACCTTCCCTGGTGCAGTTGTGCATGGGGTGTGTTTGGAACATTTTGTCACCAGCCGACTCCAAAATTCAGCGTTTCCCCATCTCAGCCCACAAAGCAGGTAGAACAACTTTTCTTGTGCCTTTCAGCTGCCTACCAAGGTAGTGTAAAAACTACCAAGAGAATTCGTTCCTGGCACCTTCCCCGGTGGAGTTGTGCATGGGGTGTCTGTGGAACATTTTGTCACCGGCCGACTCCAAAATTCAGCGGTTCCCCATCTCAGCCCAGAAAGCAGGTAGAACAACTTTTGTGGTGTCTTTTAGATGCCTACCGGAGCAATGTAAAAACTACCAGGAGAACTCCTGTCTGGCACCTTCCCCGGTGGAGTTGTGCATGGGGTGTGTTTGGAACATTTTGTCACCAGCCGAGTCCAAAATTCAGCGTTTCCCCATCTCATCCCAGAAAGCAGGTAGAACAACTTTTGTGGTGTCTTTCAGATGCCTACCAAGGTAGTGTAAAAACTACTAAGAGAACTCCTGTCTGGCACCTTCCCCGGTGGAGTTGTGCAGGGGGTGTGTTTGGAACATTTTGTCACCGGCCGAGTCCAAAATTCAGCGATTCCCCATCTCAGCCCAGAAAGCAGGTAGAACAACTTTTGTGGTGTCTTTCAGATGCCTACCAAGGTAGTGTAAAAACTACCAAGAGAACTCCTGTCTGGCACCTTCCCCGGTGGAGTTGTGCATGGGGTGTGTTTGGAACATTTTTTCACCAGCCGACTCCAAAATTCAGCGGTTCCCCATCTCAGCCCAGAAAGCAGGTAGAACAACTTTTGTGGTGTCTTTCAGATGCCTACCAAGGTAGTGTAAAAACTACCAAGAGAATTCGTTCCTGGCACCTTCCCCGGTGGAGTTGTGCATGGGGTGTCTGTGGAACATTTTGTCACCAGCCGAGTCCAAAATTCAGCGGTTCCCCATCTCAGCCCAGAAAGCAGGTACAACAACTTTTGTGGTGTCTTTCAGCTGCCTACCAAGGTAGTGTAAAAACTACCAAGAGAACTCCTGTCTGGCACCTTCCCCGGTGGAGTTGTGCATGGGGTGTGTTTGGAACATTTTTCACCAGCCGAGTCCAAAATTCAGCTGTTCCCCATCTCAGCCCAGAAAGCAGGTAGAACAACTTTTGTGGTGTCTTTCAGATGCCTACCGGAGCAATGTAAAAACTACCAGGAGAACTCCTGTCTGGCACCTTCCCCGGTGGAGTTGTGCAGGGGGTGTGTTTGGAACATTTTGTCACCAGCCGACTCCAAAATTCAGCGGTTCCCCATCTCAGCCCACAAAGCAGGTACAACAACTTTTCTTGTGCCTTTCAGATGCCTACCAAGGTAGTGTAAAAACTACCAACAGAATTCGTTCCTGGCACCTTCCCCGGTGGAGTTGTGCATGGGGTGTCTGTGGAACATTTTGTCACCAGCCGAGTCCAAAATTCAGCGGTTCCCCATCTCAGCCCAGAAAGCAGGTACAACAACTTTTGTGGTGTCTTTCAGCTGCCTACCAAGGTAGTGTAAAAACTACCAACAGAATTCGTTCCTGGCACCTTCCCCGGTGGAGTTGTGCATGGGGTGTGTTTGGAACATTTTGTCACCGGCCGAGTCCAAAATTCAGCGTTTCCCCATCTCAGCCCAGAAAGCAGGCAGAACAACTTTTGTGGTGTCTTTCAGATGCCTACCAAGGTAGTGTAAAAACTACCAGGAGAACTCCTGTCTGGCACCTTCCGTGGTGGAGTTGTGCATGGGGTGTCTGTGAAACATTTTGTCACCGGCCGAGTCCAAAATTCAGCGGTTCCCCATCTCAGCCCAGAAAGCAGGTAGAACAACTTTTGTGGTGTCTTTCAGATGCCTACCGGAGCAATGTAAAAACTACCAGGAGAACTCCTGTCTGGCACCTTCCCCGGTGGAGTTGTGCAGGGGGTGTGTTTGGAACATTTTATCACCAGTCGAGTCCAAAATTCAGCGATTCCCCATCTCAGCCCAGAAAGCAGGTAGAACAACTTTTGTGGTGTCTTTCAGATGCCTACCAAGGTAGTGTAAAAACTACGAAGAGAACTCCTGCCTGGCACCTTCCGTGGTGGAGTTGTGCATGGGGTGTCTTTGGAACATTTTGTCACCGGCCGACTCCAAAATTCAGCGGTGCCCCATCTCAGCCCAGAAAGCAGGTACAACAACTTTTCTTGTGCCTTTCAGCTGCCTACCAAGGTAGTGTAAAAACTACTAAGAGAACTCCTGTCTGGCACCTTCCCTGGTGCAGTTGTGCATGGGGTGTGTTTGGAACATTTTGTCACCAGCCGAGTCCAAAATTCAGCGGTTCCCCATCTCAGCCCACAAAGCAGGTACAACAACTTTTCTTGTGCCTTTCAGCTGCCTACCAAGGTAGTGTAAAAACTACCAAGAGAATTCGTTCCTGGCACCTTCCCCGGTGGAGTTGTGCATGGGGTGTCTGTGGAACATTTTGTCACCGGCCGACTCCAAAATTCAGCGGTTCCCCATCTCAGCCCAGAAAGCAGGTAGAACAACTTTTGTGGTGTCTTTTAGATGCCTACCGGAGCAATGTAAAAACTACCAGGAGAACTCCTGTCTGGCACCTTCCCCGGTGGAGTTGTGCAGGGGGTGTGTTTGGAACATTTTGTCACCAGCCGAGTCCAAAATTCAGCGGTTCCCCATCTCAGCCCAGAAAGCAGGTAGAACAACTTTTGTGGTGCCTTTCAGCTGCCTACCAAGGTAGTGTAAAAACTACCAAGAGAACTCCTGTCTGGCACCTTCCCCGGTGGAGTTGTGCATGGGGTGTGTTTGGAACATTTTGTCACCGGCCGAGTCCAAAATTCAGCAGTTCCCCATCTCAGCCCAGAAAGCAGGAAGAACAACATTTGCGGTGCCTTTCAAATGCCTACCAAGGTAGTGTAAAAACTACCAGGAGAACTCCTGTCTGGCACCTTCCCCGGTGGAGTTGTGCATGGGGTGTGTTTGGAACATTTTGTCACCAGCCGAGTCCAAAATTCAGCGGTTCCCCATCTCAGCCCACAAAGCAGGTAGAACAACTTTTGTGGTGTCTTTCAGATGCCTACCAAGGTAGTGTAAAAACTACCAGGAGAACTCCTGTCTGGCACCTTCCCCGGTGGAGTTGTGCATGGGGTGTGTTTGGAACATTTTGTCACCAGCCGAGTCCAAAATTCAGCGTTTCCCCATCTCAGCCCAGAAAGCAGGTAGAACAACTTTTGTGGTGTCTTTCAGATGCCTACCAAGGTAGTGTAAAAACTACTAAGAGAACTCCTGTCTGGCACCTTCCCCGGTGGAGTTGTGCAGGGGGTGTGTTTGGAACATTTTGTCACCGGCCGAGTCCAAAATTCAGCGTTTCCCCATCTCAGCCCAGAAAGCAGGTAGAACAACTTTTGTGGTGTCTTTCAGATGCCTACCAAGGTAGTGTAAAAACTACCAGGAGAACTCCTGTCTGGCACCTTCCCCGGTGGAGTTGTGCAGGGGGTGTGTTTGGAACATTTTGTCACCGGCCGAGTCCAAAATTCAGCGGTTCCCCATCTCAGCCCACAAAGCAGGTAGAACAACTTTTGTGGTGTCTTTCAGCTGCCTACCAAGGTAGTGTAAAAACTACCAACAGAATTCGTTCCTTGCACCTTCCCCGGTGGAGTTGTGCATGGGGTGTCTGTGGAACATTTTGTCACCGGCCGAGTCCAAAATTCAGCGGTTCCCCATCTCAGCCCAGAAAGCAGGTAGAACAACTTTTGTGGTGTCTTTCAGATGCCTACCAAGGTAGTGTAAAAACTACCAGGAGAACGCCTGTCTGGCACCTTCCCCGGTGGAGTTGTGCAGGGGGTGTGTTTGGAACATTTTGTCACCAGCCGAGTCCAAAATTCAGCGGTTCCCCATCTCAGCCCAGAAAGCAGGTAGAACAACTTTTGTGGTGTCTTTCAGATGCCTACCAAGGTAGTGTAAAAACTACCAACAGAATTCGTTCCTGGCACCTTCCCCGGTGGAGTTGTGCATGGGGTGTGTTTGGAACATTTTGTCACCGGCCGAGTCCAAAATTCAGCGGTTCCCCATCTCAGCCCAGAAAGCAGGTAGAACAACTTTTGTGGTGTCTTTCAGATGCCTACCAAGGTAGTGTAAAAACACCAGGAGAACTCCTGTCTGGCACCTTCCCCGGTGGAGTTGTGCATGGGGTGTCTGTGAAACATTTTGTCACCGGCCGACTCCAAAAATCAGCGGTTCCCCATCTCAGCCCAGAAAGCAGGTAGAACAACTTTTGTGGTGTCTTTCAGATGCCTACCGGAGCAATGTAAAAACTACCAGGAGAACTCCTGTCTGGCACCTTCCCCGGTGGAGTTGTGCAGGGGGTGTGTTTGGAACATTTTGTCACCGGCCGACTCCAAAATTCAGCGATTCCCCATCTCAGCCCAGAAAGCAGGTAGAACAACTTTTGTGGTGTCTTTCAGATGCCTACCAAGGTAGTGTAAAAACTACCAGGAGAACTCCTGTCTGGCACCTTCCGTGGTGGAGTTGTGCATGGGGTGTGTTTGGAACATTTTGTCACCGGCCGAGTCCAAAATTCAGCGGTTCCCCATCTCAGCCCAGAAAGCAGGTAGAACAACTTTTGTGGTGCCTTTCAGCTGCCTACCAAGGTAGTGTAAAAACTACCAACAGAACTCGTTTCTGGCACCTTCCCCGGTGGAGTTGTGCATGGGGTGTGTTTGGAACATTTTGTCACCAGCCGACTCCAAAATTCAGCGTTTCCCCATCTCAGCCCAGAAAGCAGGCAGAACAACTTTTGTGGTGTCTTTCAGATGCCTACCAAGGTAGTGTAAAAACTACCAAGAGAACTCCTGTCTGGCACCTTCCGTGGTGGAGTTGTGCATGGGGTGTCTGTGAAACATTTTGTCACCGGCCGACTCCAAAATTCAGCGGTTCCCCATCTCAGCCCACAAAGCAGGTAGAACAACTTTTGTGGTGTCTTTCAGATGCCTACCGGACCAATGTAAAAACTACCAGGAGAACTCCTGTCTGGCACCTTCCCCGGTGGAGTTGTGCAGGGGGTGTGTTTGGAACATTTTATCACCAGCCGAGTCCAAAATTCAGCGATTCCCCATCTCAGCCCAGAAAGCAGGTAGAACAACTTTTGTGGTGTCTTTCAGATGCCTACCAAGGTAGTGTAAAAACTACTAAGAGAACTCCTGCCTGGCACCTTCCGTGGTGGAGTTGTGCATGGGGTGTCTTTGGAACATTTTGTCACCGGCCGACTCCAAAATTCAGCGGTTCCCCATCTCAGCCCAGAAAGCAGGTACAACAACTTTTCTTGTGCCTTTCAGCTGCCTACCAAGGTAGTGTAAAAACTACTAAGAGAACTCCTGTCTGGCACCTTCCCTGGTGCAGTTGTGCATGGGGTGTGTTTGGAACATTTTGTCACCAGCCGACTCCAAAATTCAGCGTTTCCCCATCTCAGCCCACAAAGCAGGTAGAACAACTTTTCTTGTGCCTTTCAGCTGCCTACCAAGGTAGTGTAAAAACTACCAAGAGAATTCGTTCCTGGCACCTTCCCCGGTGGAGTTGTGCATGGGGTGTCTGTGGAACATTTTGTCACCGGCCGACTCCAAAATTCAGCGGTTCCCCATCTCAGCCCAGAAAGCAGGTAGAACAACTTTTGTGGTGTCTTTTAGATGCCTACCGGAGCAATGTAAAAACTACCAGGAGAACTCCTGTCTGGCACCTTCCCCGGTGGAGTTGTGCATGGGGTGTGTTTGGAACATTTTGTCACCAGCCGAGTCCAAAATTCAGCGGTTCCCCATCTCAGCCCAGAAAGCAGGTAGAACAACTTTTGTGGTGTCTTTCAGATGCCTACCAAGGTAGTGTAAAAACTACCAGGAGAACTCCTGTCTGGCACCTTCCCCGGTGGAGTTGTGCAGGGGGTGTGTTTGGAACATTTTGTCACCAGCCGAGTCCAAAATTCAGCGTTTCCCCATCTCATCCCAGAAAGCAGGTAGAACAACTTTTGTGGTGTCTTTCAGATGCCTACCAAGGTAGTGTAAAAACTACTAAGAGAACTCCTGTCTGGCACCTTCCCCGGTGGAGTTGTGCAGGGGGTGTGTTTGGAACATTTTGTCACCGGCCGAGTCCAAAATTCAGCGATTCCCCATCTCAGCCCAGAAAGCAGGTAGAACAACTTTTGTGGTGTCTTTCAGATGCCTACCAAGGTAGTGTAAAAACTACCAAGAGAACTCCTGTCTGGCACCTTCCCCGGTGGAGTTGTGCATGGGGTGTGTTTGGAACATTTTTTCACCAGCCGACTCCAAAATTCAGCGGTTCCCCATCTCAGCCCAGAAAGCAGGTAGAACAACTTTTGTGGTGTCTTTCAGATGCCTACCAAGGTAGTGTAAAAACTACCAAGAGAATTCGTTCCTGGCACCTTCCCCGGTGGAGTTGTGCATGGGGTGTCTGTGGAACATTTTGTCACCAGCCGAGTCCAAAATTCAGCGGTTCCCCATCTCAGCCCAGAAAGCAGGTACAACAACTTTTGTGGTGTCTTTCAGCTGCCTACCAAGGTAGTGTAAAAACTACCAAGAGAACTCCTGTCTGGCACCTTCCCCGGTGGAGTTGTGCATGGGGTGTGTTTGGAACATTTTTCACCAGCCGAGTCCAAAATTCAGCTGTTCCCCATCTCAGCCCAGAAAGCAGGTAGAACAACTTTTGTGGTGTCTTTCAGATGCCTACCGGAGCAATGTAAAAACTACCAGGAGAACTCCTGTCTGGCACCTTCCCCGGTGGAGTTGTGCAGGGGGTGTGTTTGGAACATTTTGTCACCAGCCGACTCCAAAATTCAGCGGTTCCCCATCTCAGCCCACAAAGCAGGTACAACAACTTTTCTTGTGCCTTTCAGATGCCTACCAAGGTAGTGTAAAAACTACCAACAGAATTCGTTCCTGGCACCTTCCCCGGTGGAGTTGTGCATGGGGTGTCTGTGGAACATTTTGTCACCAGCCGAGTCCAAAATTCAGCGGTTCCCCATCTCAGCCCAGAAAGCAGGTACAACAACTTTTGTGGTGTCTTTCAGCTGCCTACCAAGGTAGTGTAAAAACTACCAACAGAATTCGTTCCTGGCACCTTCCCCGGTGGAGTTGTGCATGGGGTGTGTTTGGAACATTTTGTCACCGGCCGAGTCCAAAATTCAGCGTTTCCCCATCTCAGCCCAGAAAGCAGGCAGAACAACTTTTGTGGTGTCTTTCAGATGCCTACCAAGGTAGTGTAAAAACTACCAGGAGAACTCCTGTCTGGCACCTTCCCCGGTGGAGTTGTGCAGGGGGTGTGTTTGGAACATTTTGTCACCAGCCGAGTCCAAAATTCAGCGGTTCCCCATCTCAGCCCAGAAAGCAGGTAGAACAACTTTTGTGGTGTCTTTCAGATGCCTACCGGAGCAATGTAAAAACTACCAGGAGAACTCCTGTCTGGCACCTTCCCCGGTGGAGTTGTGCAGGGGGTGTGTTTGGAACATTTTATCACCAGTCGAGTCCAAAATTCAGCGATTCCCCATCTCAGCCCAGAAAGCAGGTAGAACAACTTTTGTGGTGTCTTTCAGATGCCTACCAAGGTAGTGTAAAAACTACGAAGAGAACTCCTGTCTGGCACCTTCCCCGGTGGAGTTGTGCATGGGGTGTGTTTGGAACATTTTGTCACCAGCCGACTCCAAAATTCAGCGGTTCCCCATCTCAGCCCAGAAAGCAGGTAGAACAACTTTTGTGGTGTCTTTCAGATGCCTACCAAGGTAGTGTAAAAACTACTAAGAGAACTCCTGTCTGGCACCTTCCCCGGTGGAGTTGTGCATGGGGTGTGTTTGGAACATTTTGTCACCAGCCGAGTCCAAAATTCAGCGATTCCCCATCTCAGCCCAGAAAGCAGGTAGAACAACTTTTGTGGTGTCTTTCAGATGCCTACCAAGGTAGTGTAAAAACTACCAAGAGAACTCCTGTCTGGCACCTTCCCCGGTGGAGTTGTGCATGGGGTGTGTTTGGAACATTTTTCACCAGCCGAGTCCAAAATTCAGCTGTTCCCCATCTCAGCCCAGAAAGCAGGTAGAACAACTTTTGTGGTGTCTTTCAGATGCCTACCGGAGCAATGTAAAAACTACCAGGAGAACTCCTGTCTGGCACCTTCCCCGGTGGAGTTGTGCAGGGGGTGTGTTTGGAACATTTTGTCACCAGCCGACTCCAAAATTCAGCGGTTCCCCATCTCAGCCCACAAAGCAGGTACAACAACTTTTCTTGTGCCTTTCAGATGCCTACCAAGGTAGTGTAAAAACTACCAAGAGAATTCGTTCCTGGCACCTTCCCCGGTGGAGTTGTGCATGGGGTGTCTGTGGAACATTTTGTCACCAGCCGAGTCCAAAATTCAGCGGTTCCCCATCTCAGCCCAGAAAGCAGGTACAACAACTTTTGTGGTGTCTTTCAGCTGCCTACCAAGGTAGTGTAAAAACTACCAACAGAATTCGTTCCTGGCACCTTCCCCGGTGGAGTTGTGCATGGGGTGTGTTTGGAACATTTTGTCACCGGCCGAGTCCAAAATTCAGCGTTTCCCCATCTCAGCCCAGAAAGCAGGCAGAACAACTTTTGTGGTGTCTTTCAGATGCCTACCAAGGTAGTGTAAAAACTACCAGGAGAACTCCTGTCTGGCACCTTCCCCGGTGGAGTTGTGCAGGGGGTGTGTTTGGAACATTTT
Organism: Falco cherrug; assembly: GCF_023634085.1. Lineage (NCBI taxonomy): Eukaryota > Metazoa > Chordata > Aves > Falconiformes > Falconidae > Falco > Falco cherrug. Next base: position 35,961 of record NW_026599424.1, on the reverse strand, counting down.
GTCACCAGCCGAGTCCAAAATTCAGCGGTTCCCCATCTCAGCCCAGAAAGCAGGTAGAACAACTTTTGTGGTGTCTTTCAGATGCCTACCGGAGCAATGTAAAAACTACCAGGAGAACTCCTGTCTGGCACCTTCCCCGGTGGAGTTGTGCAGGGGGTGTGTTTGGAACATTTTATCACCAGTCGAGTCCAAAATTCAGCGATTCCCCATCTCAGCCCAGAAAGCAGGTAGAACAACTTTTGTGGTGTCTTTCAGATGCCTACCAAGGTAGTGTAAAAACTACGAAGAGAACTCCTGCCTGGCACCTTCCGTGGTGGAGTTGTGCATGGGGTGTCTTTGGAACATTTTGTCACCGGCCGACTCCAAAATTCAGCGGTGCCCCATCTCAGCCCAGAAAGCAGGTACAACAACTTTTCTTGTGCCTTTCAGCTGCCTACCAAGGTAGTGTAAAAACTACTAAGAGAACTCCTGTCTGGCACCTTCCCTGGTGCAGTTGTGCATGGGGTGTGTTTGGAACATTTTGTCACCAGCCGAGTCCAAAATTCAGCGGTTCCCCATCTCAGCCCACAAAGCAGGTACAACAACTTTTCTTGTGCCTTTCAGCTGCCTACCAAGGTAGTGTAAAAACTACCAAGAGAATTCGTTCCTGGCACCTTCCCCGGTGGAGTTGTGCATGGGGTGTCTGTGGAACATTTTGTCACCGGCCGACTCCAAAATTCAGCGGTTCCCCATCTCAGCCCAGAAAGCAGGTAGAACAACTTTTGTGGTGTCTTTTAGATGCCTACCGGAGCAATGTAAAAACTACCAGGAGAACTCCTGTCTGGCACCTTCCCCGGTGGAGTTGTGCAGGGGGTGTGTTTGGAACATTTTGTCACCAGCCGAGTCCAAAATTCAGCGGTTCCCCATCTCAGCCCAGAAAGCAGGTAGAACAACTTTTGTGGTGCCTTTCAGCTGCCTACCAAGGTAGTGTAAAAACTACCAAGAGAACTCCTGTCTGGCACCTTCCCCGGTGGAGTTGTGCATGGGGTGTGTTTGGAACATTTTGTCACCGGCCGAGTCCAAAATTCAGCAGTTCCCCATCTCAGCCCAGAAAGCAGGAAGAACAACATTTGCGGTGCCTTTCAAATGCCTACCAAGGTAGTGTAAAAACTACCAGGAGAACTCCTGTCTGGCACCTTCCCCGGTGGAGTTGTGCATGGGGTGTGTTTGGAACATTTTGTCACCAGCCGAGTCCAAAATTCAGCGGTTCCCCATCTCAGCCCAGAAAGCAGGTAGAACAACTTTTGTGGTGTCTTTCAGATGCCTACCAAGGTAGTGTAAAAACTACCAGGAGAACTCCTGTCTGGCACCTTCCCCGGTGGAGTTGTGCATGGGGTGTGTTTGGAACATTTTGTCACCAGCCGAGTCCAAAATTCAGCGTTTCCCCATCTCAGCCCAGAAAGCAGGTAGAACAACTTTTGTGGTGTCTTTCAGATGCCTACCAAGGTAGTGTAAAAACTACTAAGAGAACTCCTGTCTGGCACCTTCCCCGGTGGAGTTGTGCAGGGGGTGTGTTTGGAACATTTTGTCACCGGCCGAGTCCAAAATTCAGCGATTCCCCATCTCAGCCCAGAAAGCAGGTAGAACAACTTTTGTGGTGTCTTTCAGATGCCTACCAAGGTAGTGTAAAAACTACCAGGAGAACTCCTGTCTGGCACCTTCCCCGGTGGAGTTGTGCATGGGGTGTGTTTGGAACATTTTGTCACCAGCCGACTCCAAAATTCAGCGGTTCCCCATCTCAGCCCAGAAAGCAGGTAGAACAACTTTTGTGGTGTCTTTCAGATGCCTACCAAGGTAGTGTAAAAACTACCAAGAGAATTCGTTCCTGGCACCTTCCCCGGTGGAGTTGTGCATGGGGTGTCTGTGGAACATTTTGTCACCAGCCGAGTCCAAAATTCAGCTGTTCCCCATCTCAGCCCAGAAAGCAGGTACAACAACTTTTGTGGTGCCTTTCAGATGCCTACCAAGGTAGTGTAAAAACTACCAACAGAATTCGTTCCTGGCACCTTCCCCGGTGGAGTTGTGCATGGGGTGTGTTTGGAACATTTTGTCAACGGCCGACTCCAAAATTCAGCAGTTCCCCATCTCAGCCCACAAAGCAGGTACAACAACTTTTCTTGTGCCTTTCAGCTGCCTACCAAGGTAGTGTAAAAACTACCAACAGAATTCGTTCCTGGCACCTTCCCCGGTGGAGTTGTGCATGGGGTGTCTGTGAAACATTTTGTCACCGGCCGACTCCAAAATTCAGCGGTTCCCCATCTCAGCCCAGAAAGCAGGTAGAACAACTTTTGTGGTGTCTTTCAGATGCCTACCGGAGCAATGTAAAAACTACCAGGAGAACTCCTGTCTGGCACCTTCCCCGGTGGAGTTGTGCAGGGGGTGTTTTTGGAACATTTTGTCACCAGCCGACTCCAAAATTCAGCGTTTCCCCATCTCAGCCCAGAAAGCAGGAAGAACAACTTTTGTGGTGTCTTTCAGATGCCTACCAAGGTAGTGTAAAAACTACTAAGAGAACTCCTGTCTGGCACCTTCCCCGGTGGAGTTGTGCATGGGGTGTCTGTGAAACATTTTGTCACCGGCCGACTCCAAAATTCAGCGGTTCCCCATCTCAGCCCAGAAAGCAGGTAGAACAACTTTTGTGGTGTCTTTCAGATGCCTACCGGAGCAATGTAAAAACTACCAGGAGAACTCCTGTCTGGCACCTTCCCCGGTGGAGTTGTGCAGGGGGTGTTTTTGGAACATTTTGTCACCAGCCGACTCCAAAATTCAGCGTTTCCCCATCTCAGCCCAGAAAGCAGGTAGAACAACTTTTGTGGTGTCTTTCAGATGCCTACCAAGGTAGTGTAAAAACTACCAGGAGAACTCCTGTCTGGCACCTTCCCCGGTGGAGTTGTGCATGGGGTGTATTTGGAACATTTTGTCACCGGCCGACTCCAAAATTCAGCGGTTCCCCATCTCAGCCCAGAAAGCAGGTAGAACAACTTTTGTGGTGTCTTTCAGATGCCTACCGGAGCAATGTAAAAACTACCAGGAGAACTCCTGTCTGGCACCTTCCCCGGTGGAGTTGTGCATGGGGTGTGTTTGGAACATTTTATCACCAGCCGACTCCAAAATTCAGCGGTTCCCCATCTCAGCCCAGAAAGCAGGTAGAACAACTTTTGTGGTGTCTTTCAGATGCCTACCAAGGTAGTGTAAAAACTACCAAGAGAACTCCTGTCTGGCACCTTCCCCGGTGGAGTTGTGCATGGGGTGTGTTTGGAACATTTTGTCACCAGCCGACTCCAAAATTCAGCGGTTCCCCATCTCAGCCCAGAAAGCAGGTAGAACAACTTTTGTGGTGTCTTTCAGATGCCTACCAAGGTAGTGTAAAAACTACGAAGAGAACTCCTGTCTGGCACCTTCCCCGGTGGAGTTGTGCATGGGGTGTGTTTGGAACATTTTGTCACCGGCCGAGTCCAAAATTCAGCGATTCCCCATCTCAGCCCAGAAAGCAGGTAGAACAACTTTTGTGGTGTCTTTCAGATGCCTACCAAGGTAGTGTAAAAACTACCAGGAGAACTCCTGTCTGGCACCTTCCGTGGTGGAGTTGTGCATGGGGTGTGTTTGGAACATTTTGTCACCGGCCGAGTCCAAAATTCAGCGGTTCCCCATCTCAGCCCAGAAAGCAGGTAGAACAACTTTTGTGGTGCCTTTCAGATGCCTACCAAGGTAGTGTAAAAACTACCAAGAGAACTCCTGTCTGGCACCTTCCCCGGTGGAGTTGTGCATGGGGTGTGTTTGGAACATTTTGTCAACGGCCGACTCCAAAATTCAGCGGTTCCCCATCTCAGCCCACAAAGCAGGTACAACAACTTTTCTTGTGCCTTTCAGCTGCCTACCAAGGTAGTGTAAAAACTACCAACAGAATTCGTTCCTGGCACCTTCCCCGGTGGAGTTGTGCATGGGGTGTCTGTGAAACATTTTGTCACCGGCCGACTCCAAAATTCAGCGGTTCCCCATCTCAGCCCAGAAAGCAGGTAGAACAACTTTTGTGGTGTCTTTCAGATGCCTACCGGAGCAATGTAAAAACTACCAGGAGAACTCCTGTCTGGCACCTTCCCCGGTGGAGTTGTGCAGGGGGTGTGTTTGGAACATTTTATCACCAGCCGAGTCCAAAATTCAGCTGTTCCCCATCTCAGCCCAGAAAGCAGGTAGAACAACTTTTGTGGTGTCTTTCAGATGCCTACCAAGGTAGTGTAAAAACTACGAAGAGAACTCCTGTCTGGCACCTTCCCCGGTGGAGTTGTGCATGGGGTGTGTTTGGAACATTTTGTCACCGGCCGACTCCAAAATTCAGCGGTTCCCCATCTCAGCCCAGAAAGCAGGTAGAACAACTTTTGTGGTGTCTTTCAGATGCCTACCAAGGTAGTGTAAAAACTACCAGGAGAACTCCTGTCTGGCACCTTCCCCGGTGGAGTTGTGCATGGGGTGTGTTTGGAACATTTTGTCACCAGCCGAGTCCAAAATTCAGCGTTTCCCCATCTCAGCCCAGAAAGCAGGTAGAACAACTTTTGTGGTGTCTTTCAGATGCCTACCAAGGTAGTGTAAAAACTACTAAGAGAACTCCTGTCTGGCACCTTCCCCGGTGGAGTTGTGCATGGGGTGTGTTGGAACATTTTGTCACCAGCCGAGTCCAAAATTCAGCGTTTCCCTATCTCAGCCCAGAAAGCAGGTAGAACAACTTTTGTGGTGCCTTTCAGATGCCTACCAAGGTAGTGTAAAAACTACCAGGAGAACTCCTGTCTGGCACCTTCCCCGGTGGAGTTGTGCAGGGGGTGTGTTTGGAACATTTTGTCACCAGCCGAGTCCAAAATTCAGCGATTCCCCATCTCAGCCCAGAAAGCAGGTAGAACAACTTTTGTGGTGTCTTTCAGATGCCTACCGGAGCAATGTAAAAACTACCAGGAGAACTCCTGTCTGGCACCTTCCCCGGTGGAGTTGTGCATGGGGTGTGTTTGCAACATTTTGTCACCGGCCGACTCCAAAATTCAGCGATTCCCCATCTCAGCCCAGAAAGCAGGTAGAACAACTTTTGTGGTGTCTTTCAGATGCCTACCAAGGTAGTGTAAAAACTACCAGGAGAACTCCTGTCTGGCACCTTCCGTGGTGGAGTTGTGCATGGGGTGTGTTTGGAACATTTTGTCACCGGCCGACTCCAAAATTCAGCGTTTCCCCATCTCAGCCCAGAAAGCAGGTAGAACAACTTTTGTGGTGCCTTTCAGATGCCTACCGGAGCAATGTAAAAACTACCAGGAGAACTCCTGTCTGGCACCTTCCCCGGTGGAGTTGTGCATGGGGTGTGTTTGGAACATTTTGTCAACGGCCGACTCCAAAATTTAGCGGTTCCCCATCTCAGCCCACAAAGCAGGTACAACAACTTTTCTTGTGCCTTTCAGCTGCCTACCAAGGTAGTGTAAAAACTACCAACAGAATTCGTTCCTGGCACCTTCCCCGGTGGAGTTGTGCAGGGGGTGTGTTTGGAACATTTTGTCACCGGCCGACTCCAAAATTCAGCTGTTCCCCATCTCAGCCCAGAAAGCAGGTAGAACAACTTTTGTGGTGTCTTTCAGATGCCTACCAAGGTAGTGTAAAAACTACCAGGAGAACTCCTGTCTGGCACCTTCCGTGGTGGAGTTGTGCATGGGGTGTGTTTGGAACATTTTGTCAACGGCCGACTCCAAAATTCAGCGGTTCCCCATCTCAGCCCACAAAGCAGGTACAACAACTTTTCTTGTGCCTTTCAGCTGCCTACCAAGGTAGTGTAAAAACTACCAACAGAATTCGTTCCTGGCACCTTCCCCGGTGGAGTTGTGCATGGGGTGTCTGTGAAACATTTTGTCACCGGCCGACTCCAAAATTCAGCTGTTCCCCATCTCAGCCCAGAAAGCAGGTAGAACAACTTTTGTGGTGTCTTTCAGATGCCTACCAAGGTAGTGTAAAAACTACTAAGAGAACTCCTGTCTGGCACCTTCCCCGGTGGAGTTGTGCATGGGGTGTGTTTGGAACATTTTGTCACCAGCCGAGTCCAAAATTCAGCGTTTCCCTGTCTCAGCCCAGAAAGCAGGTAGAACAACTTTTGTGGTGCCTTTCAGCTGCCTACCAGGTAGTGTAAAAACTACCAGGAGAACTCCTGTCTGGCACCTTCCCCGGTGGAGTTGTGCAGGGGGTGTGTTTGGAACATTTTGTCACCAGCCGAGTCCAAAATTCAGCGATTCCCCATCTCAGCCCAGAAAGCAGGTAGAACAACTTTTTTGGTGTCTTTCAGATGCCTACCGGAGCAATGTAAAAACTACCAGGAGAACTCCTGTCTGGCACCTTCCGTGGTGGAGTTGTGCATGGGGTGTGTTTGGAACATTTTGTCACCGGCCGACTCCAAAATTCAGCGTTTCCCCATCTCAGCCCAGAAAGCAGGTAGAACAACTTTTGTGGTGCCTTTCAGATGCCTACCAAGGTAGTGTAAAAACTACCAAGAGAACTCCTGTCTGGCACCTTCCCCGGTGGAGTTGTGCATGGGGTGTGTTTGGAACATTTTGTCACCGGCCGACTCCAAAATTCAGCGGTTCCCCATCTCAGCCCACAAAGCAGGTACAACAACTTTTCTTGTGCCTTTCAGCTGCCTACCAAGGTAGTGTAAAAACTACCAACAGAATTCGTTCCTGGCACCTTCCCCGGTGGAGTTGTGCAGGGGGTGTGTTTGGAACATTTTGTCACCGGCCGAGTCCAAAATTCAGCTGTTCCCATCTCAGCCCAGAAAGCAGGTAGAACAACTTTTGTGGTGTCTTTCAGATGCCTACCAAGGTAGTGTAAAAACTACCAGGAGAACTCCTGTCTGGCACCTTCCGTGGTGGAGTTGTGCATGGGGTGTGTTTGGAACATTTTGTCAACGGCCGACTCCAAAATTCAGCGGTTCCCCATCTCAGCCCACAAAGCAGGTACAACAACTTTTCTTGTGCCTTTCAGCTGCCTACCAAGGTAGTGTAAAAACTACCAACAGAATTCGTTCCTGGCACCTTCCCCGGTGGAGTTGTGCATGGGGTGTCTGTGAAACATTTTGTCACCGGCCGACTCCAAAATTCAGCTGTTCCCCATCTCAGCCCAGAAAGCAGGTAGAACAACTTTTGTGGTGTCTTTCAGATGCCTACCAAGGTAGTGTAAAAACTACTAAGAGAACTCCTGTCTGGCACCTTCCCCGGTGGAGTTGTGCATGGGGTGTGTTTGGAACATTTTGTCACCGGCCGAGTCCAAAATTCAGCGTTTCCCTATCTCAGCCCAGAAAGCAGGTAGAACAACTTTTGTGGTGCCTTTCAGCTGCCTACCAGGTAGTGTAAAAACTACCAGGAGAACTCCTGTCTGGCACCTTCCCCGGTGGAGTTGTGCAGGGGGTGTGTTTGGAACATTTTGTCACCAGCCGAGTCCAAAATTCAGCGATTCCCCATCTCAGCCCAGAAAGCAGGTAGAACAACTTTTTTGGTGTCTTTCAGATGCCTACCGGAGCAATGTAAAAACTACCAGGAGAACTCCTGTCTGGCACCTTCCGTGGTGGAGTTGTGCATGGGGTGTGTTTGGAACATTTTGTCACCGGCCGACTCCAAAATTCAGCGGTTCCCCATCTCAGCCCAGAAAGCAGGTAGAACAAGTTTTGTGGTGCCTTTCAGATGCCTACCAAGGTAGTGTAAAAACTACCAAGAGAACTCCTGTCTGGCACCTTCCCCGGTGGAGTTGTGCATGGGGTGTGTTTGGAACATTTTGTCAACGGCCGACTCCAAAATTCAGCGGTTCCCCATCTCAGCCCACAAAGCAGGTACAACAACTTTTCTTGTGCCTTTCAGCTGCCTACCAAGGTAGTGTAAAAACTACCAACAGAATTCGTTCCTGGCACCTTCCCCGGTGGAGTTGTGCAGGGGGTGTGTTTGGAACATTTTGTCACCGGCCGACTCCAAAATTCAGCTGTTCCCCATCTCAGCCCAGAAAGCAGGTAGAACAACTTTTGTGGTGTCTTTCAGATGCCTACCGGAGCAATGTAAAAACTACCAGGAGAACTCCTGTCTGGCACCTTCCCCGGTGGAGTTGTGCAGGGGGTGTGTTTGGAACATTTTATCACCAGCCGAGTCCAAAATTCAGCTGTTCCCCATCTCAGCCCAGAAAGCAGGTAGAACAACTTTTGTGGTGTCTTTCAGATGCCTACCAAGGTAGTGTAAAAACTACCAGGAGAACTCCTGTCTGGCACCTTCCGTGGTGGAGTTGTGCATGGGGTGTGTTTGGAACATTTTGTCAACGGCCGACTCCAAAATTCAGCGGTTCCCCATCTCAGCCCACAAAGCAGGTACAACAACTTTTCTTGTGCCTTTCAGCTGCCTACCAAGGTAGTGTAAAAACTACCAAGAGAATTCGTTCCTGGCACCTTCCCCGGTGGAGTTGTGCATGGGGTGTCTGTGAAACATTTTGTCACCGGCCGACTCCAAAATTCAGCTGTTCCCCATCTCAGCCCAGAAAGCAGGTAGAACAACTTTTGTGGTGTCTTTCAGATGCCTACCAAGGTAGTGTAAAAACTACTAAGAGAACTCCTGTCTGGCACCTTCCCCGGTGGAGTTGTGCATGGGGTGTGTTTGGAACATTTTGTCACCAGCCGAGTCCAAAATTCAGCGTTTCCCTATCTCAGCCCAGAAAGCAGGTAGAACAACTTTTGTGGTGCCTTTCAGCTGCCTACCAGGTAGTGTAAAAACTACCAGGAGAACTCCTGTCTGGCACCTTCCCCGGTGGAGTTGTGCAGGGGGTGTGTTTGGAACATTTTGTCACCAGTCGAGTCCAAAATTCAGCGATTCCCCATCTCAGCCCAGAAAGCAGGTAGAACAACTTTTTTGGTGTCTTTCAGATGCCTACCGGAGCAATGTAAAAACTACCAGGAGAACTCCTGTCTGGCACCTTCCGTGGTGGAGTTGTGCATGGGGTGTGTTTGGAACATTTTGTCACCGGCCGACTCCAAAATTCAGCGATTCCCCATCTCAGCCCAGAAAGCAGGTAGAACAACTTTTGTGGTGCCTTTCAGATGCCTACCAAGGTAGTGTAAAAACTACCAAGAGAACTCCTGTCTGGCACCTTCCCCGGTGGAGTTGTGCATGGGGTGTGTTTGGAACATTTTGTCACCGGCCGAGTCCAAAATTCAGCGGTTCCCCATCTCAGCCCACAAAGCAGGTACAACAACTTTTCTTGTGCCTTTCAGCTGCCTACCAAGGTAGTGTAAAAACTACCAACAGAATTCGTTCCTGGCACCTTCCCCGGTGGAGTTGTGCAGGGGGTGTGTTTGGAACATTTTGTCACCGGCCGACTCCAAAATTCAGCTGTTCCCCATCTCAGCCCAGAAAGCAGGTAGAACAACTTTTGTGGTGTCTTTCAGATGCCTACCGGAGCAATGTAAAAACTACCAGGAGAACTCCTGTCTGGCACCTTCCCCGGTGGAGTTGTGCAGGGGGTGTGTTTGGAACATTTTATCACCAGCCGAGTCCAAAATTCAGCTGTTCCCCATCTCAGCCCAGAAAGCAGGTAGAACAACTTTTGTGGTGTCTTTCAGCTGCCTACCAAGGTAGTGTAAAAACTACCAACAGAATTCGTTCCTGGCACCTTCCCCGGTGGAGTTGTGCATGGGGTGTGTTTGGAACATTTTGTCAACGGCCGACTCCAAAATTCAGCGGTTCCCCATCTCAGCCCACAAAGCAGGTACAACAACTTTTCTTGTGCCTTTCAGCTGCCTACCAAGGTAGTGTAAAAACTACCAACAGAATTCGTTCCTGGCACCTTCCCCGGTGGAGTTGTGCATGGGGTGTCTGTGAAACATTTTGTCACCGGCCGACTCCAAAATTCAGCTGTTCCCCATCTCAGCCCAGAAAGCAGGTAGAACAACTTTTGTGGTGTCTTTCAGATGCCTACCAAGGTAGTGTAAAAACTACTAAGAGAACTCCTGTCTGGCACCTTCCCCGGTGGAGTTGTGCATGGGGTGTGTTTGGAACATTTTGTCACCGGCCGAGTCCAAAATTCAGCGTTTCCCTATCTCAGCCCAGAAAGCAGGTAGAACAACTTTTGTGGTGCCTTTCAGCTGCCTACCAGGTAGTGTAAAAACTACCAGGAGAACTCCTGTCTGGCACCTTCCCCGGTGGAGTTGTGCATGGGGTGTGTTTGGAACATTTTGTCACCAGCCGAGTCCAAAATTCAGCGATTCCCCATCTCAGCCCAGAAAGCAGGTAGAACAACTTTTTTGGTGTCTTTCAGATGCCTACCGGAGCAATGTAAAAACTACCAGGAGAACTCCTGTCTGGCACCTTCCGTGGTGGAGTTGTGCATGGGGTGTGTTTGGAACATTTTGTCACCGGCCGACTCCAAAATTCAGCGGTTCCCCATCTCAGCCCAGAAAGCAGGTAGAACAACTTTTGTGGTGCCTTTCAGATGCCTACCAAGGTAGTGTAAAAACTACCAAGAGAACTCCTGTCTGGCACCTTCCCCGGTGGAGTTGTGCATGGGGTGTGTTTGGAACATTTTGTCAACGGCCGACTCCAAAATTCAGCGGTTCCCCATCTCAGCCCACAAAGCAGGTACAACAACTTTTCTTGTGCCTTTCAGCTGCCTACCAAGGTAGTGTAAAAACTACCAACAGAATTCGTTCCTGGCACCTTCCCCGGTGGAGTTGTGCAGGGGGTGTGTTTGGAACATTTTGTCACCGGCCGACTCCAAAATTCAGCTGTTCCCCATCTCAGCCCAGAAAGCAGGTAGAACAACTTTTGTGGTGTCTTTCAGATGCCTACCGGAGCAATGTAAAAACTACCAGGAGAACTCCTGTCTGGCACCTTCCCCGGTGGAGTTGTGCAGGGGGTGTGTTTGGAACATTTTATCACCAGCCGAGTCCAAAATTCAGCTGTTCCCCATCTCAGCCCAGAAAGCAGGTAGAACAACTTTTGTGGTGTCTTTCAGATGCCTACCAAGGTAGTGTAAAAACTACCAGGAGAACTCCTGTCTGGCACCTTCCGTGGTGGAGTTGTGCATGGGGTGTGTTTGGAACATTTTGTCAACGGCCGACTCCAAAATTCAGCGGTTCCCCATCTCAGCCCACAAAGCAGGTACAACAACTTTTCTTGTGCCTTTCAGCTGCCTACCAAGGTAGTGTAAAAACTACCAAGAGAATTCGTTCCTGGCACCTTCCCCGGTGGAGTTGTGCATGGGGTGTCTGTGAAACATTTTGTCACCGGCCGACTCCAAAATTCAGCTGTTCCCCATCTCAGCCCAGAAAGCAGGTAGAACAACTTTTGTGGTGTCTTTCAGATGCCTACCAAGGTAGTGTAAAAACTACTAAGAGAACTCCTGTCTGGCACCTTCCCCGGTGGAGTTGTGCATGGGGTGTGTTTGGAACATTTTGTCACCAGCCGAGTCCAAAATTCAGCGTTTCCCTATCTCAGCCCAGAAAGCAGGTAGAACAACTTTTGTGGTGCCTTTCAGCTGCCTACCAGGTAGTGTAAAAACTACCAGGAGAACTCCTGTCTGGCACCTTCCCCGGTGGAGTTGTGCAGGGGGTGTGTTTGGAACATTTTGTCACCAGTCGAGTCCAAAATTCAGCGATTCCCCATCTCAGCCCAGAAAGCAGGTAGAACAACTTTTTTGGTGTCTTTCAGATGCCTACCGGAGCAATGTAAAAACTACCAGGAGAACTCCTGTCTGGCACCTTCCGTGGTGGAGTTGTGCATGGGGTGTGTTTGGAACATTTTGTCACCGGCCGACTCCAAAATTCAGCGATTCCCCATCTCAGCCCAGAAAGCAGGTAGAACAACTTTTGTGGTGCCTTTCAGATGCCTACCAAGGTAGTGTAAAAACTACCAAGAGAACTCCTGTCTGGCACCTTCCCCGGTGGAGTTGTGCATGGGGTGTGTTTGGAACATTTTGTCAACGGCCGACTCCAAAATTCAGCGGTTCCCCATCTCAGCCCACAAAGCAGGTACAACAACTTTTCTTGTGCCTTTCAGCTGCCTACCAAGGTAGTGTAAAAACTACCAACAGAATTCGTTCCTGGCACCTTCCCCGGTGGAGTTGTGCAGGGGGTGTGTTTGGAACATTTTGTCACCGGCCGACTCCAAAATTCAGCTGTTCCCCATCTCAGCCCAGAAAGCAGGTAGAACAACTTTTGTGGTGTCTTTCAGATGCCTACCGGAGCAATGTAAAAACTACCAGGAGAACTCCTGTCTGGCACCTTCCCCGGTGGAGTTGTGCAGGGGGTGTGTTTGGAACATTTTATCACCAGCCGAGTCCAAAATTCAGCTGTTCCCCATCTCAGCCCAGAAAGCAGGTAGAACAACTTTTGTGGTGTCTTTCAGATGCCTACCAAGGTAGTGTAAAAACTACCAGGAGAACTCCTGTCTGGCACCTTCCGTGGTGGAGTTGTGCATGGGGTGTGTTTGGAACATTTTGTCAACGGCCGACTCCAAAATTCAGCGGTTCCCCATCTCAGCCCACAAAGCAGGTACAACAACTTTTCTTGTGCCTTTCAGCTGCCTACCAAGGTAGTGTAAAAACTACCAAGAGAATTCGTTCCTGGCACCTTCCCCGGTGGAGTTGTGCATGGGGTGTCTGTGAAACATTTTGTCACCGGCCGACTCCAAAATTCAGCTGTTCCCCATCTCAGCCCAGAAAGCAGGTAGAACAACTTTTGTGGTGTCTTTCAGATGCCTACCAAGGTAGTGTAAAAACTACTAAGAGAACTCCTGTCTGGCACCTTCCCCGGTGGAGTTGTGCATGGGGTGTGTTTGGAACATTTTGTCACCAGCCGAGTCCAAAATTCAGCGTTTCCCTATCTCAGCCCAGAAAGCAGGTAGAACAACTTTTGTGGTGCCTTTCAGCTGCCTACCAGGTAGTGTAAAAACTACCAGGAGAACTCCTGTCTGGCACCTTCCCCGGTGGAGTTGTGCAGGGGGTGTGTTTGGAACATTTTGTCACCAGTCGAGTCCAAAATTCAGCGATTCCCCATCTCAGCCCAGAAAGCAGGTAGAACAACTTTTTTGGTGTCTTTCAGATGCCTACCGGAGCAATGTAAAAACTACCAGGAGAACTCCTGTCTGGCACCTTCCGTGGTGGAGTTGTGCATGGGGTGTGTTTGGAACATTTTGTCACCGGCCGACTCCAAAATTCAGCGATTCCCCATCTCAGCCCAGAAAGCAGGTAGAACAACTTTTGTGGTGCCTTTCAGATGCCTACCAAGGTAGTGTAAAAACTACCAAGAGAACTCCTGTCTGGCACCTTCCGTGGTGGAGTTGTGCATGGGGTGTGTTTGGAACATTTTGTCACCGGCCGACTCCAAAATTCAGCGGTTCCCCATCTCAGCCCACAAAGCAGGTACAACAACTTTTCTTGTGCCTTTCAGCTGCCTACCAAGGTAGTGTAAAAACTACCAACAGAATTCGTTCCTGGCACCTTCCCCGGTGGAGTTGTGCAGGGGGTGTGTTTGGAACATTTTGTCACCGGCCGACTCCAAAATTCAGCTGTTCCCCATCTCAGCCCAGAAAGCAGGTAGAACAACTTTTGTGGTGTCTTTCAGATGCCTACCGGAGCAATGTAAAAACTACCAGGAGAACTCCTGTCTGGCACCTTCCCCGGTGGAGTTGTGCAGGGGGTGTGTTTGGAACATTTTATCACCAGCCGAGTCCAAAATTCAGCTGTTCCCCATCTCAGCCCAGAAAGCAGGTAGAACAACTTTTGTGGTGTCTTTCAGCTGCCTACCAAGGTAGTGTAAAAACTACCAACAGAATTCGTTCCTGGCACCTTCCCCGGTGGAGTTGTGCATGGGGTGTGTTTGGAACATTTTGTCAACGGCCGACTCCAAAATTCAGCGGTTCCCCATCTCAGCCCACAAAGCAGGTACAACAACTTTTCTTGTGCCTTTCAGCTGCCTACCAAGGTAGTGTAAAAACTACCAAGAGAATTCGTTCCTGGCACCTTCCCCGGTGGAGTTGTGCATGGGGTGTCTGTGAAACATTTTGTCACCGGCCGACTCCAAAATTCAGCTGTTCCCCATCTCAGCCCAGAAAGCAGGTAGAACAACTTTTGTGGTGTCTTTCAGATGCCTACCAAGGTAGTGTAAAAACTACTAAGAGAACTCCTGTCTGGCACCTTCCCCGGTGGAGTTGTGCATGGGGTGTGTTTGGAACATTTTGTCACCAGCCGAGTCCAAAATTCAGCGTTTCCCTATCTCAGCCCAGAAAGCAGGTAGAACAACTTTTGTGGTGCCTTTCAGCTGCCTACCAGGTAGTGTAAAAACTACCAGGAGAACTCCTGTCTGGCACCTTCCCCGGTGGAGTTGTGCAGGGGGTGTGTTTGGAACATTTTGTCACCAGCCGAGTCCAAAATTCAGCGATTCCCCATCTCAGCCCAGAAAGCAGGTAGAACAACTTTTTTGGTGTCTTTCAGATGCCTACCGGAGCAATGTAAAAACTACCAGGAGAACTCCTGTCTGGCACCTTCCGTGGTGGAGTTGTGCATGGGGTGTGTTTGGAACATTTTGTCACCGGCCGACTCCAAAATTCAGCGTTTCCCCATCTCAGCCCAGAAAGCAGGTAGAACAACTTTTGTGGTGCCTTTCAGATGCCTACCAAGGTAGTGTAAAAACTACCAAGAGAACTCCTGTCTGGCACCTTCCCCGGTGGAGTTCTGCATGGGGTGTGTTTGGAACATTTTGTCACCGGCCGACTCCAAAATTCAGCGGTTCCCCATCTCAGCCCACAAAGCAGGTACAACAACTTTTCTTGTGCCTTTCAGCTGCCTACCAAGGTAGTGTAAAAACTACCAACAGAATTCGTTCCTGGCACCTTCCCCGGTGGAGTTGTGCAGGGGGTGTGTTTGGAACATTTTGTCACCGGCCGACTCCAAAATTCAGCTGTTCCCCATCTCAGCCCAGAAAGCAGGTAGAACAACTTTTGTGGTGTCTTTCAGATGCCTACCGGAGCAATGTAAAAACTACCAGGAGAACTCCTGTCTGGCACCTTCCCCGGTGGAGTTGTGCAGGGGGTGTGTTTGGAACATTTTATCACCAGCCGAGTCCAAAATTCAGCTGTTCCCCATCTCAGCCCAGAAAGCAGGTAGAACAACTTTTGTGGTGTCTTTCAGATGCCTACCAAGGTAGTGTAAAAACTACCACGAGAACTCCTGTCTGGCACCTTCCCCGGTGGAGTTGTGCATGGGGTGTGTTTGGAACATTTTGTCACCGGCCGAGTCCAAAATTCAGCGATTCCCCATCTCAGCCCAGAAAGCAGGTAGAACAACTTTTGTGGTGTCTTTCAGATGCCTACCAAGGTAGTGTAAAAACTACCAGGAGAACTCCTGTCTGGCACCTTCCGTGGTGGAGTTGTGCATGGGGTGTGTTTGGAACATTTTGTCACCGGCCGAGTCCAAAATTCAGCGGTTCCCCATCTCAGCCCAGAAAGCAGGTAGAACAACTTTTGTGGTGCCTTTCAGCTGCCTACCAAGGTAGTGTAAAAACTACCAAGAGAACTCCTGTCTGGCACCTTCCCCGGTGGAGTTGTGCATGGGGTGTGTTTGGAACATTTTGTCAACGGCCGACTCCAAAATTCAGCGGTTCCCCATCTCAGCCCACAAAGCAGGTACAACAACTTTTCTTGTGCCTTTCAGCTGCCTACCAAGGTAGTGTAAAAACTACCAACAGAATTCGTTCCTGGCACCTTCCCCGGTGGAGTTGTGCATGGGGTGTCTGTGAAACATTTTGTCACCGGCCGACTCCAAAATTCAGCGGTTCCCCATCTCAGCCCAGAAAGCAGGTAGAACAACTTTTGTGGTGTCTTTCAGATGCCTACCGGAGCAATGTAAAAACTACCAGGAGAACTCCTGTCTGGCACCTTCCCCGGTGGAGTTGTGCATGGGGTGTGTTTGGAACATTTTGTCACCAGCCGACTCCAAAATTCAGCTGTTCCCCATCTCAGCCCAGAAAGCAGGTAGAACAACTTTTGTGGTGTCTTTCAGATGCCTACCAAGGTAGTGTAAAAACTACTAAGAGAACTCCTGTCTGGCACCTTCCCCGGTGGAGTTGTGCAGGGGGTGTGTTTGGAACATTTTGTCACCAGCCGAGTCCAAAATTCAGCGATTCCCCATCTCAGCCCAGAAAGCAGGTAGAACAACTTTTTTGGTGTCTTTCAGATGCCTACCGGAGCAATATAAAAACTACCAGGAGAACTCCTGTCTGGCACCTTCCGTGGTGGAGTTGTGCATGGGGTGTGTTTGGAACATTTTGTCACCGGCCGACTCCAAAATTCAGCGGTTCCCCATCTCAGCCCACAAAGCAGGTACAACAACTTTTGTGGTGCCTTTCAGATGCCTACCAAGGTAGTGTAAAAACTACCAAGAGAACTCCTGTCTGGCACCTTCCCCGGTGGAGTTGTGCATGGGGTGTGTTTGGAACATTTTGTCACCGGCCGACTCCAAAATTCAGCTGTTCCCCATCTCAGCCCAGAAAGCAGGTAGAACAACTTTTGTGGTGCCTTTCAGCTGCCTACCAAGGTAGTGTAAAAACTACGAAGAGAACTCCTGTCTGGCACCTTCCCCGGTGGAGTTGTGCATGGGGTGTGTTTGGAACATTTTGTCACCGGCCGACTCCAAAATTCAGCGTTTCCCCATCTCAGCCCAGAAAGCAGGTAGAACAACTTTTGTGGTGCCTTTCAGCTGCCTACCAAGGTAGTGTAAAAACTACCAGGAGAACTCCTGTCTGGCACCTTCCCCGGTGGAGTTGTGCAGGGGGTGTGTTTGGAACATTTTGTCACCAGCCGAGTCCAAAATTCAGCGATTCCCCATCTCAGCCCAGAAAGCAGGTAGAACAACTTTTTTGGTGTCTTTCAGATGCCTACCGGAGCAATGTAAAAACTACCAGGAGAACTCCTGTCTGGCACCTTCCGTGGTGGAGTTGTGCATGGGGTGTGTTTGGAACATTTTGTCACCGGCCGACTCCAAAATTCAGCGGTTCCCCATCTCAGCCCAGAAAGCAGGTAGAACAACTTTTGTGGTGCCTTTCAGATGCCTACCAAGGTAGTGTAAAAACTACCAAGAGAACTCCTGTCTGGCACCTTCCCCGGTGGAGTTGTGCATGGGGTGTGTTTGGAACATTTTGTCACCGGCCGACTCCAAAATTCAGCGGTTCCCCATCTCAGCCCACAAAGCAGGTACAACAACTTTTCTTGTGCCTTTCAGCTGCCTACCAAGGTAGTGTAAAAACTACCAACAGAATTCGTTCCTGGCACCTTCCCCGGTGGAGTTGTGCAGGGGGTGTGTTTGGAACATTTTGTCACCGGCCGAGTCCAAAATTCAGCTGTTCCCCATCTCAGCCCAGAAAGCAGGTAGAACAACTTTTGTGGTGTCTTTCAGATGCCTACCAAGGTAGTGTAAAAACTACCAGGAGAACTCCTGTCTGGCACCTTCCGTGGTGGAGTTGTGCATGGGGTGTGTTTGGAACATTTTGTCAACGGCCGACTCCAAAATTCAGCGGTTCCCCATCTCAGCCCACAAAGCAGGTACAACAACTTTTCTTGTGCCTTTCAGCTGCCTACCAAGGTAGTGTAAAAACTACCAACAGAATTCGTTCCTGGCACCTTCCCCGGTGGAGTTGTGCATGGGGTGTCTGTGAAACATTTTGTCACCGGCCGACTCCAAAATTCAGCTGTTCCCCATCTCAGCCCAGAAAGCAGGTAGAACAACTTTTGTGGTGTCTTTCAGATGCCTACCAAGGTAGTGTAAAAACTACTAAGAGAACTCCTGTCTGGCACCTTCCCCGGTGGAGTTGTGCATGGGGTGTGTTTGGAACATTTTGTCACCAGCCGACTCCAAAATTCAGCGTTTCCCTATCTCAGCCCAGAAAGCAGGTAGAACAACTTTTGTGGTGCCTTTCAGCTGCCTACCAGGTAGTGTAAAAACTACCAGGAGAACTCCTGTCTGGCACCTTCCCCGGTGGAGTTGTGCAGGGGGTGTGTTTGGAACATTTTGTCACCAGCCGAGTCCAAAATTCAGCGATTCCCCATCTCAGCCCAGAAAGCAGGTAGAACAACTTTTTTGGTGTCTTTCAGATGCCTACCGGAGCAATGTAAAAACTACCAGGAGAACTCCTGTCTGGCACCTTCCGTGGTGGAGTTGTGCATGGGGTGTGTTTGGAACATTTTGTCACCGGCCGACTCCAAAATTCAGCGGTTCCCCATCTCAGCCCAGAAAGCAGGTAGAACAACTTTTGTGGTGCCTTTCAGATGCCTACCGGAGCAATGTAAAAACTACCAGGAGAACTCCTGTCTGGCACCTTCCCCGGTGGAGTTGTGCATGGGGTGTGTTTGGAACATTTTGTCAACGGCCGACTCCAAAATTCAGCGGTTCCCCATCTCAGCCCACAAAGCAGGTACAACAACTTTTCTTGTGCCTTTCAGCTGCCTACCAAGGTAGTGTAAAAACTACCAACAGAATTCGTTCCTGGCACCTTCCCCGGTGGAGTTGTGCAGGGGGTGTGTTTGGAACATTTTGTCACCGGCCGACTCCAAAATTCAGCTGTTCCCCATCTCAGCCCAGAAAGCAGGTAGAACAACTTTTGTGGTGTCTTTCAGATGCCTACCGGAGCAATGTAAAAACTACCAGGAGAACTCCTGTCTGGCACCTTCCCCGGTGGAGTTGTGCAGGGGGTGTGTTTGGAACATTTTATCACCAGCCGAGTCCAAAATTCAGCTGTTCCCCATCTCAGCCCAGAAAGCAGGTAGAACAACTTTTGTGGTGTCTTTCAGATGCCTACCAAGGTAGTGTAAAAACTACCAGGAGAACTCCTGTCTGGCACCTTCCGTGGTGGAGTTGTGCATGGGGTGTGTTTGGAACATTTTGTCAACGGCCGACTCCAAAATTCAGCGGTTCCCCATCTCAGCCCACAAAGCAGGTACAACAACTTTTCTTGTGCCTTTCAGCTGCCTACCAAGGTAGTGTAAAAACTACCAAGAGAATTCGTTCCTGGCACCTTCCCCGGTGGAGTTGTGCATGGGGTGTCTGTGAAACATTTTGTCACCGGCCGACTCCAAAATTCAGCTGTTCCCCATCTCAGCCCAGAAAGCAGGTAGAACAACTTTTGTGGTGTCTTTCAGATGCCTACCAAGGTAGTGTAAAAACTACTAAGAGAACTCCTGTCTGGCACCTTCCCCGGTGGAGTTGTGCATGGGGTGTGTTTGGAACATTTTGTCACCAGCCGAGTCCAAAATTCAGCGTTTCCCTATCTCAGCCCAGAAAGCAGGTAGAACAACTTTTGTGGTGCCTTTCAGCTGCCTACCAGGTAGTGTAAAAACTACCAGGAGAACTCCTGTCTGGCACCTTCCCCGGTGGAGTTGTGCAGGGGGTGTGTTTGGAACATTTTGTCACCAGCCGAGTCCAAAATTCAGCGATTCCCCATCTCAGCCCAGAAAGCAGGTAGAACAACTTTTTTGGTGTCTTTCAGATGCCTACCGGAGCAATGTAAAAACTACCAGGAGAACTCCTGTCTGGCACCTTCCGTGGTGGAGTTGTGCATGGGGTGTGTTTGGAACATTTTGCCACCAGCCGAGTCCAAAATTCAGCGGTTCCCCATCTCAGCCCAGAAAGCAGGTAGAACAACTTTTGTGGTGCCTTTCAGATGCCTACCAAGGTAGTGTAAAAACTACCAAGAGAACTCCTGTCTGGCACCTTCCCCGGTGGAGTTGTGCATGGGGTGTGTTTGGAACATTTTGTCACCGGCCGACTCCAAAATTCAGCGGTTCCCCATCTCAGCCCACAAAGCAGGTACAACAACTTTTCTTGTGCCTTTCAGCTGCCTACCAAGGTAGTGTAAAAACTACCAACAGAATTCGTTCCTGGCACCTTCCCCGGTGGAGTTGTGCAGGGGGTGTGTTTGGAACATTTTGTCACCGGCCGACTCCAAAATTCAGCTGTTCCCCATCTCAGCCCAGAAAGCAGGTAGAACAACTTTTGT
Source organism: Falco cherrug (assembly GCF_023634085.1). Lineage (NCBI taxonomy): Eukaryota > Metazoa > Chordata > Aves > Falconiformes > Falconidae > Falco > Falco cherrug. The sequence goes on along the minus strand of NW_026599424.1, from coordinate 15,893 downwards.
GGTGTCTTTCAGATGCCTACCGGAGCAATGTAAAAACTACCAGGAGAACTCCTGTCTGGCACCTTCCCCGGTGGAGTTGTGCAGGGGGTGTGTTTGGAACATTTTATCACCAGCCGAGTCCAAAATTCAGCTGTTCCCCATCTCAGCCCAGAAAGCAGGTAGAACAACTTTTGTGGTGTCTTTCAGATGCCTACCAAGGTAGTGTAAAAACTACCAGGAGAACTCCTGTCTGGCACCTTCCGTGGTGGAGTTGTGCATGGGGTGTGTTTGGAACATTTTGTCACCGGCCGACTCCAAAATTCAGCGGTTCCCCATCTCAGCCCACAAAGCAGGTACAACAACTTTTCTTGTGCCTTTCAGCTGCCTACCAAGGTAGTGTAAAAACTACCAAGAGAATTCGTTCCTGGCACCTTCCCCGGTGGAGTTGTGCATGGGGTGTCTGTGAAACATTTTGTCACCGGCCGACTCCAAAATTCAGCGTTTCCCCATCTCAGCCCAGAAAGCAGGTAGAACAACTTTTGTGGTGTCTTTCAGATGCCTACCAAGGTAGTGTAAAAACTACTAAGAGAACTCCTGTCTGGCACCTTCCCCGGTGGAGTTGTGCATGGGGTGTGTTTGGAACATTTTGTCACCAGCCGAGTCCAAAATTCAGCGTTTCCCTATCTCAGCCCAGAAAGCAGGTAGAACAACTTTTGTGGTGCCTTTCAGCTGCCTACCAGGTAGTGTAAAAACTACCAGGAGAACTCCTGTCTGGCACCTTCCCCGGTGGAGTTGTGCATGGGGTGTGTTTGGAACATTTTGTCACCAGCCGAGTCCAAAATTCAGCGATTCCCCATCTCAGCCCAGAAAGCAGGTAGAACAACTTTTTTGGTGTCTTTCAGATGCCTACCGGAGCAATGTAAAAACTACCAGGAGAACTCCTGTCTGGCACCTTCCGTGGTGGAGTTGTGCATGGGGTGTGTTTGGAACATTTTGTCACCGGCCGACTCCAAAATTCAGCGTTTCCCCATCTTAGCCCAGAAAGCAGGTAGAACAACTTTTGTGGTGCCTTTCAGATGCCTACCAAGGTAGTGTAAAAACTACCAAGAGAACTCCTGTCTGGCACCTTCCCCGGTGGAGTTGTGCATGGGGTGTGTTTGGAACATTTTGTCACCGGCCGACTCCAAAATTCAGCGGTTCCCCATCTCAGCCCACAAAGCAGGTACAACAACTTTTCTTGTGCCTTTCAGCTGCCTACCAAGGTAGTGTAAAAACTACCAACAGAATTCGTTCCTGGCACCTTCCCCGGTGGAGTTGTGCAGGGGGTGTGTTTGGAACATTTTGTCACCGGCCGACTCCAAAATTCAGCTGTTCCCCATCTCAGCCCAGAAAGCAGGTAGAACAACTTTTGTGGTGTCTTTCAGATGCCTACCGGAGCAATGTAAAAACTACCAGGAGAACTCCTGTCTGGCACCTTCCCCGGTGGAGTTGTGCAGGGGGTGTGTTTGGAACATTTTATCACCAGCCGAGTCCAAAATTCAGCTGTTCCCCATCTCAGCCCAGAAAGCAGGTAGAACAACTTTTGTGGTGTCTTTCAAATGCCTACCAAGGTAGTGTAAAAACTACCACGAGAACTCCTGTCTGGCACCTTCCCCGGTGGAGTTGTGCATGGGGTGTGTTTGGAACATTTTGTCACCGGCCGAGTCCAAAATTCAGCGATTCCCCATCTCAGCCCAGAAAGCAGGTAGAACAACTTTTGTGGTGTCTTTCAGATGCCTACCAAGGTAGTGTAAAAACTACCAGGAGAACTCCTGTCTGGCACCTTCCGTGGTGGAGTTGTGCATGGGGTGTGTTTGGAACATTTTGTCACCGGCCGACTCCAAAATTCAGCGGTTCCCCATCTCAGCCCAGAAAGCAGGTAGAACAACTTTTGTGGTGCCTTTCAGATGCCTACCAAGGTAGTGTAAAAACTACCAAGAGAACTCCTGTCTGGCACCTTCCCCGGTGGAGTTGTGCATGGGGTGTGTTTGGAACATTTTGTCACCGGCCGACTCCAAAATTCAGCTGTTCCCCATCTCAGCCCAGAAAGCAGGTAGAACAACTTTTGTGGTGCCTTTCAGCTGCCTACCAAGGTAGTGTAAAAACTACCAACAGAATTCGTTCCTGGCACCTTCCCCGGTGGAGTTGTGCAGGGGGTGTGTTTGGAACATTTTGTCACCGGCCGACTCCAAAATTCAGCTGTTCCCCATCTCAGCCCAGAAAGCAGGTAGAACAACTTTTGTGGTGCCTTTCAGATGCCTACCAAGGTAGTGTAAAAACTACCAGGAGAACTCCTGTCTGGCACCTTCCGTGGTGGAGTTGTGCATGGGGTGTGTTTGGAACATTTTGTCAACGGCCGACTCCAAAATTCAGCGGTTCCCCATCTCAGCCCACAAAGCAGGTACAACAACTTTTCTTGTGCCTTTCAGCTGCCTACCAAGGTAGTGTAAAAACTACCAACAGAATTCGTTCCTGGCACCTTCCCCGGTGGAGTTGTGCATGGGGTGTCTGTGAAACATTTTGTCACCGGCCGACTCCAAAATTCAGCTGTTCCCCATCTCAGCCCAGAAAGCAGGTAGAACAACTTTTGTGGTGTCTTTCAGATGCCTACCAAGGTAGTGTAAAAACTACTAAGAGAACTCCTGTCTGGCACCTTCCCCGGTGGAGTTGTGCATGGGGTGTGTTTGGAACATTTTGTCACCAGCCGAGTCCAAAATTCAGCGTTTCCCTATCTCAGCCCAGAAAGCAGGTAGAACAACTTTTGTGGTGCCTTTCAGCTGCCTACCAGGTAGTGTAAAAACTACCAGGAGAACTCCTGTCTGGCACCTTCCCCGGTGGAGTTGTGCAGGGGGTGTGTTTGGAACATTTTGTCACCAGCCGAGTCCAAAATTCAGCGATTCCCCATCTCAGCCCAGAAAGCAGGTAGAACAACTTTTTTGGTGTCTTTCAGATGCCTACCGGAGCAATGTAAAAACTACCAGGAGAACTCCTGTCTGGCACCTTCCGTGGTGGAGTTGTGCATGGGGTGTGTTTGGAACATTTTGTCACCGGCCGACTCCAAAATTCAGCGGTTCCCCATCTCAGCCCAGAAAGCAGGTAGAACAACTTTTGTGGTGCCTTTCAGATGCCTACCGGAGCAATGTAAAAACTACCAGGAGAACTCCTGTCTGGCACCTTCCCCGGTGGAGTTGTGCATGGGGTGTGTTTGGAACATTTTGTCAACGGCCGACTCCAAAATTCAGCGGTTCCCCATCTCAGCCCACAAAGCAGGTACAACAACTTTTCTTGTGCCTTTCAGCTGCCTACCAAGGTAGTGTAAAAACTACCAACAGAATTCGTTCCTGGCACCTTCCCCGGTGGAGTTGTGCAGGGGGTGTGTTTGGAACATTTTGTCACCGGCCGACTCCAAAATTCAGCTGTTCCCCATCTCAGCCCAGAAAGCAGGTAGAACAACTTTTGTGGTGTCTTTCAGATGCCTACCGGAGCAATGTAAAAACTACCAGGAGAACTCCTGTCTGGCACCTTCCCCGGTGGAGTTGTGCAGGGGGTGTGTTTGGAACATTTTATCACCAGCCGAGTCCAAAATTCAGCTGTTCCCCATCTCAGCCCAGAAAGCAGGTAGAACAACTTTTGTGGTGTCTTTCAGATGCCTACCAAGGTAGTGTAAAAACTACCAGGAGAACTCCTGTCTGGCACCTTCCGTGGTGGAGTTGTGCATGGGGTGTGTTTGGAACATTTTGTCAACGGCCGACTCCAAAATTCAGCGGTTCCCCATCTCAGCCCACAAAGCAGGTACAACAACTTTTCTTGTGCCTTTCAGCTGCCTACCAAGGTAGTGTAAAAACTACCAAGAGAATTCGTTCCTGGCACCTTCCCCGGTGGAGTTGTGCATGGGGTGTCTGTGAAACATTTTGTCACCGGCCGACTCCAAAATTCAGCTGTTCCCCATCTCAGCCCAGAAAGCAGGTAGAACAACTTTTGTGGTGTCTTTCAGATGCCTACCAAGGTAGTGTAAAAACTACTAAGAGAACTCCTGTCTGGCACCTTCCCCGGTGGAGTTGTGCATGGGGTGTGTTTGGAACATTTTGTCACCAGCCGAGTCCAAAATTCAGCGTTTCCCTATCTCAGCCCAGAAAGCAGGTAGAACAACTTTTGTGGTGCCTTTCAGCTGCCTACCAGGTAGTGTAAAAACTACCAGGAGAACTCCTGTCTGGCACCTTCCCCGGTGGAGTTGTGCAGGGGGTGTGTTTGGAACATTTTGTCACCAGCCGAGTCCAAAATTCAGCGATTCCCCATCTCAGCCCAGAAAGCAGGTAGAACAACTTTTTTGGTGTCTTTCAGATGCCTACCGGAGCAATGTAAAAACTACCAGGAGAACTCCTGTCTGGCACCTTCCGTGGTGGAGTTGTGCATGGGGTGTGTTTGGAACATTTTGCCACCAGCCGACTCCAAAATTCAGCGGTTCCCCATCTCAGCCCAGAAAGCAGGTAGAACAACTTTTGTGGTGCCTTTCAGATGCCTACCAAGGTAGTGTAAAAACTACCAAGAGAACTCCTGTCTGGCACCTTCCCTGGTGGAGTTGTGCATGGGGTGTGTTTGGAACATTTTGTCACCGGCCGACTCCAAAATTCAGCGGTTCCCCATCTCAGCCCACAAAGCAGGTACAACAACTTTTCTTGTGCCTTTCAGCTGCCTACCAAGGTAGTGTAAAAACTACCAACAGAATTCGTTCCTGGCACCTTCCCCGGTGGAGTTGTGCAGGGGGTGTGTTTGGAACATTTTGTCACCGGCCGACTCCAAAATTCAGCTGTTCCCCATCTCAGCCCAGAAAGCAGGTAGAACAACTTTTGTGGTGTCTTTCAGATGCCTACCGGAGCAATGTAAAAACTACCAGGAGAACTCCTGTCTGGCACCTTCCCCGGTGGAGTTGTGCAGGGGGTGTGTTTGGAACATTTTATCACCAGCCGAGTCCAAAATTCAGCTGTTCCCCATCTCAGCCCAGAAAGCAGGTAGAACAACTTTTGTGGTGTCTTTCAGATGCCTACCAAGGTAGTGTAAAAACTACCAGGAGAACTCCTGTCTGGCACCTTCCGTGGTGGAGTTGTGCATGGGGTGTGTTTGGAACATTTTGTCACCGGCCGACTCCAAAATTCAGCGGTTCCCCATCTCAGCCCACAAAGCAGGTACAACAACTTTTCTTGTGCCTTTCAGCTGCCTACCAAGGTAGTGTAAAAACTACCAAGAGAATTCGTTCCTGGCACCTTCCCCGGTGGAGTTGTGCATGGGGTGTCTGTGAAACATTTTGTCACCGGCCGACTCCAAAATTCAGCTGTTCCCCATCTCAGCCCAGAAAGCAGGTAGAACAACTTTTGTGGTGTCTTTCAGATGCCTACCAAGGTAGTGTAAAAACTACTAAGAGAACTCCTGTCTGGCACCTTCCCCGGTGGAGTTGTGCATGGGGTGTGTTTGGAACATTTTGTCACCAGCCGAGTCCAAAATTCAGCGTTTCCCTATCTCAGCCCAGAAAGCAGGTAGAACAACTTTTGTGGTGCCTTTCAGCTGCCTACCAGGTAGTGTAAAAACTACCAGGAGAACTCCTGTCTGGCACCTTCCCCGGTGGAGTTGTGCATGGGGTGTGTTTGGAACATTTTGTCACCAGCCGAGTCCAAAATTCAGCGATTCCCCATCTCAGCCCAGAAAGCAGGTAGAACAACTTTTTTGGTGTCTTTCAGATGCCTACCGGAGCAATGTAAAAACTACCAGGAGAACTCCTGTCTGGCACCTTCCGTGGTGGAGTTGTGCATGGGGTGTGTTTGGAACATTTTGTCACCGGCCCGACTCCAAAATTCAGCGTTTTCCCCATCTTAGCCCAGAAAGCAGGTAGAACAACTTTTGTGGTGCCTTTCAGATGCCTACCAAGGTAGTGTAAAAACTACCAAGAGAACTCCTGTCTGGCACCTTCCCCGGTGGAGTTGTGCATGGGGTGTGTTTGGAACATTTTGTCACCGGCCGACTCCAAAATTCAGCGGTTCCCCATCTCAGCCCACAAAGCAGGTACAACAACTTTTCTTGTGCCTTTCAGCTGCCTACCAAGGTAGTGTAAAAACTACCAACAGAATTCGTTCCTGGCACCTTCCCCGGTGGAGTTGTGCAGGGGGTGTGTGTTTGGAACATTTTGTCACCGGCCGACTCCAAAATTCAGCTGTTCCCCATCTCAGCCCAGAAAGCAGGTAGAACAACTTTTGTGGTGTCTTTCAGATGCCTACCGGAGCAATGTAAAAACTACCAGGAGAACTCCTGTCTGGCACCTTCCCCGGTGGAGTTGTGCAGGGGGTGTGTTTGGAACATTTTATCACCAGCCGAGTCCAAAATTCAGCTGTTCCCCATCTCAGCCCAGAAAGCAGGTAGAACAACTTTTGTGGTGTCTTTCAAATGCCTACCAAGGTAGTGTAAAAACTACCACGAGAACTCCTGTCTGGCACCTTCCCCGGTGGAGTTGTGCATGGGGTGTGTTTGGAACATTTTGTCACCGGCCGAGTCCAAAATTCAGCGATTCCCCATCTCAGCCCAGAAAGCAGGTAGAACAACTTTTGTGGTGTCTTTCAGATGCCTACCAAGGTAGTGTAAAAACTACCAGGAGAACTCCTGTCTGGCACCTTCCGTGGTGGAGTTGTGCATGGGGTGTGTTTGGAACATTTTGTCACCGGCCGACTCCAAAATTCAGCGGTTCCCCATCTCAGCCCAGAAAGCAGGTAGAACAACTTTTGTGGTGCCTTTCAGATGCCTACCAAGGTAGTGTAAAAACTACCAAGAGAACTCCTGTCTGGCACCTTCCCCGGTGGAGTTGTGCAGGGGGTGTGTTTGGAACATTTTGTCACCGGCCGACTCCAAAATTCAGCTGTTCCCCATCTCAGCCCAGAAAGCAGGTTAGAACAACTTTTGTGGTGCCTTTCAGATGCCTACCAAGGTAGTGTAAAAACTACCAGGAGAACTCCTGTCTGGCACCTTCCGTGGTGGAGTTGTGCATGGGGTGTGTTTGGAACATTTTGTCAACGGCCGACTCCAAAATTCAGCGGTTCCCCATCTCAGCCCACAAAGCAGGTAGAACAACTTTTCTTGTGCCTTTCAGCTGCCTACCAAGGTAGTGTAAAAACTACCAACAGAATTCGTTCCTGGCACCTTCCCCGGTGGAGTTGTGCATGGGGTGTCTGTGAAACATTTTGTCACCGGCCGACTCCAAAATTCAGCTGTTCCCCATCTCAGCCCAGAAAGCAGGTACAACAACTTTTGTGGTGTCTTTCAGATGCCTACCAAGGTAGTGTAAAAACTACTAAGAGAACTCCTGTCTGGCACCTTCCCCGGTGGAGTTGTGCATGGGGTGTGTTTGGAACATTTTGTCACCGGCCGAGTCCAAAATTCAGCGGTTCCCCATCTCAGCCCAGAAAGCAGGTAGAACAACTTTTGTGGTGCCTTTCAGCTGCCTACCAGGTAGTGTAAAAACTACCAGGAGAACTCCTGTCTGGCACCTTCCCCGGTGGAGTTGTGCAGGGGGGTGTGTTTGGAACATTTTGTCACCAGCCGAGTCCAAAATTCAGCGATTCCCCATCTCAGCCCAGAAAGCAGGTAGAACAACTTTTTTGGTGTCTTTCAGATGCCTACCGGAGGCAATGTAAAAACTACCAGGAGAACTCCTGTCTGGCACCTTCCGTGGTGGAGTTGTGCATGGGGTGTGTTTGGAACATTTTGTCACCGGCCGACTCCAAAATTCAGCGTTTCCCCATCTCAGCCCAGAAAGCAGGTAGAACAACTTTTGTGGTGCCTTTCAGATGCCTACCAAGGTAGTGTAAAAACTACCAAGAGAACTCCTGTCTGGCACCTTCCCCGGTGGAGTTGTGCATGGGGGTGTGTTTGGAACATTTTGTCACCGGCCGACTCCAAAATTCAGCGGTTCCCCATCTCAGCCCACAAAGCAGGTACAACAACTTTTCTTGTGCCTTTCAGCTGCCTACCAAGGTAGTGTAAAAACTACCAACAGAATTCGTTCCTGGCACCTTCCCCGGTGGAGTTGTGCAGGGGGTGTGTTTGGAACATTTTGTCACCGGCCGAGTCCAAAATTCAGCGGTTCCCCATCTCAGCCCAGAAAGCAGGTAGAACAACTTTTGTGGTGTCTTTCAGATGCCTACCAAGGTAGTGTAAAAACTACCAGGAGAACTCCTGTCTGGCACCTTCCGTGGTGGAGTTGTGCATGGGGTGTGTGTTTGGAACATTTTGTCAACGGCCGACTCCAAAATTCAGCGGTTCCCCATCTCAGCCCACAAAGCAGGTACAACAACTTTTCTTGTGCCTTTCAGCTGCCTACCAAGGTAGTGTAAAAACTACCAACAGAATTCGTTCCTGGCACCTTCCCCGGTGGAGTTGTGCATGGGGTGTCTGTGAAACATTTTGTCACCGGCCGACTCCAAAATTCAGCTGTTCCCCATCTCAGCCCAGAAAGCAGGTAGAACAACTTTTGTGGTGTCTTTCAGATGCCTACCAAGGTAGTGTAAAAACTACTAAGAGAACTCCTGTCTGGCACCTTCCCCGGTGGAGTTGTGCATGGGGTGTGTTTGGAACATTTTGTCACCGGCCGAGTCCAAAATTCAGCGTTTCCCTATCTCAGCCCAGAAAGCAGGTAGAACAACTTTTGTGGTGCCTTTCAGCTGCCTACCAGGTAGTGTAAAAACTACCAGGAGAACTCCTGTCTGGCACCTTCCCCGGTGGAGTTGTGCAGGGGCTGTGTTTGGAACATTTTGTCACCAGCCGAGTCCAAAATTCAGCGATTCCCCATCTCAGCCCAGAAAGCAGGTAGAACAACTTTTTTGGTGTCTTTCAGATGCCTACCGGAGCAATGTAAAAACTACCAGGAGAACTCCTGTCTGGCACCTTCCCCGGTGGAGTTGTGCATGGGGTGTGTTTGGAACATTTTGTCACCGGCCGACTCCAAAATTCAGCGGTTCCCCATCTCAGCCCAGAAAGCAGGTAGAACAACTTTTGTGGTGCCTTTCAGATGCCTACCAAGGTAGTGTAAAAACTACCAAGAGAACTCCTGTCTGGCACCTTCCCCGGTGGAGTTGTGCATGGGGTGTGTTTGGAACATTTTGTCAACGGCCGACTCCAAAATTCAGCGGTTCCCCATCTCAGCCCACAAAGCAGGTACAACAACTTTTCTTGTGCCTTTCAGCTGCCTACCAAGGTAGTGTAAAAACTACCAACAGAATTCGTTCCTGGCACCTTCCCCGGTGGAGTTGTGCAGGGGGTGTGTTTGGAACATTTTGTCACCGCCGACTCCAAAATTCAGCTGTTCCCCATCTCAGCCCAGAAAGCAGGTAGAACAACTTTTGTGGTGTCTTTCAGATGCCTACCGGAGCAATGTAAAAACTACCAGGAGAACTCCTGTCTGGCACCTTCCCCGGTGGAGTTGTGCAGGGGGTGTGTTTGGAACATTTTATCACCAGCCGAGTCCAAAATTCAGCTGTTCCCCATCTCAGCCCAGAAAGCAGGTAGAACAACTTTTGTGGTGCCTTTCAGCTGCCTACCAGGTAGTGTAAAAACTACCAGGAGAACTCCTGTCTGGCACCTTCCCCGGTGGAGTTGTGCAGGGGCTGTGTTTGGAACATTTTGTCACCAGCCGAGTCCAAAATTCAGCGATTCCCCATCTCAGCCCAGAAAGCAGGTAGAACAACTTTTTTGGTGTCTTTCAGATGCCTACCGGAGCAATGTAAAAACTACCAGGAGAACTCCTGTCTGGCACCTTCCGTGGTGGAGTTGTGCATGGGGTGTGTTTGGAACATTTTGTCACCGGCCGACTCCAAAATTCAGCGGTTCCCCATCTCAGCCCAGAAAGCAGGTAGAACAACTTTTGTGGTGCCTTTCAGATGCCTACCAAGGTAGTGTAAAAACTACCAAGAGAACTCCTGTCTGGCACCTTCCCCGGTGGAGTTGTGCATGGGGTGTGTTTGGAACATTTTGTCACCGGCCGAGTCCAAAATTCAGCGTTTCCCTATCTCAGCCCAGAAAGCAGGTAGAACAACTTTTGTGGTGCCTTTCAGCTGCCTACCAGGTAGTGTAAAAACTACCAGGAGAACTCCTGTCTGGCACCTTCCCCGGTGGAGTTGTGCAGGGGCTGTGTTTGGAACATTTTGTCACCAGCCGAGTCCAAAATTCAGCGATTCCCCATCTCAGCCCAGAAAGCAGGGTAGAACAACTTTTTTGGTGTCTTTCAGATGCCTACCGGAGCAATGTAAAAACTACCAGGAGAACTCCTGTCTGGCACCTTCCGTGGTGGAGTTGTGCATGGGGTGTGTTTGGAACATTTTGTCACCGGCCGACTCCAAAATTCAGCGGTTCCCCATCTCAGCCCAGAAAGCAGGTAGAACAACTTTTGTGGTGCCTTTCAGATGCCTACCAAGGTAGTGTAAAAACTACCAAGAGAACTCCTGTCTGGCACCTTCCCCGGTGGAGTTGTGCATGGGGTGTGTTTGGAACATTTTGTCAACGGCCGACTCCAAAATTCAGCGGTTCCCCATCTCAGCCCACAAAGCAGGTACAACAACTTTTCTTGTGCCTTTCAGCTGCCTACCAAGGTAGTGTAAAAACTACCAACAGAATTCGTTCCTGACACCTTCCCCGGTGGAGTTGTGCAGGGGGTGTGTTTGGAACATTTTGTCACCGGCCGACTCCAAAATTCAGCTGTTCCCCATCTCAGCCCAGAAAGCAGGTAGAACAACTTTTGTGGTGTCTTTCAGATGCCTACCGGAGCAATGTAAAAACTACCAGGAGAACTCCTGTCTGGCACCTTCCCCGGTGGAGTTGTGCAGGGGGTGTGTTTGGAACATTTTATCACCAGCCGAGTCCAAAATTCAGCTGTTCCCCATCTCAGCCCAGAAAGCAGGTAGAACAACTTTTGTGGTGCCTTTCAGCTGCCTACCAGGTAGTGTAAAAACTACCAGGAGAACTCCTGTCTGGCACCTTCCCCGGTGGAGTTGTGCAGGGGCTGTGTTTGGAACATTTTGTCACCAGCCGAGTCCAAAATTCAGCGATTCCCCATCTCAGCCCAGAAAGCAGGTAGAACAACTTTTTTGGTGTCTTTCAGATGCCTACCGGAGCAATGTAAAAACTACCAGGAGAACTCCTGTCTGGCACCTTCCGTGGTGGAGTTGTGCATGGGGTGTGTTTGGAACATTTTGTCACCGGCCCGACTCCAAAATTCAGCGGTTCCCCATCTCAGCCCAGAAAGCAGGTAGAACAACTTTTGTGGTGCCTTTCAGATGCCTACCAAGGTAGTGTAAAAACTACCAAGAGAACTCCTGTCTGGCACCTTCCCCGGTGGAGTTGTGCATGGGGTGTGTTTGGAACATTTTGTCAACGGCCGACTCCAAAATTCAGCGGTTCCCCATCTCAGCCCACAAAGCAGGTACAACAACTTTTCTTGTGCCTTTCAGCTGCCTACCAAGGTAGTGTAAAAACTACCAACAGAATTCGTTCCTGGCACCTTCCCCGGTGGAGTTGTGCAGGGGGTGTGTTTGGAACATTTTGTCACCGGCCGACTCCAAAATTCAGCTGTTCCCCATCTCAGCCCAGAAAGCAGGTAGAACAACTTTTGTGGTGTCTTTCAGATGCCTACCGGAGCAATGTAAAAACTACCAGGAGAACTCCTGTCTGGCACCTTCCCCGGTGGAGTTGTGCAGGGGGTGTGTTTGGAACATTTTATCACCAGCCGAGTCCAAAATTCAGCTGTTCCCCATCTCAGCCCAGAAAGCAGGTAGAACAACTTTTGTGGTGTCTTTCAGATGCCTACCAAGGTAGTGTAAAAACTACCAGCAGAACTCCTGTCTGGCACCTTCCGTGGTGGAGTTGTGCATGGGGGTGTGTTTGGAACATTTTGTCAACGGCCGACTCCAAAATTCAGCGGTTCCCCATCTCAGCCCACAAAGCAGGTACAACAACTTTTCTTGTGCCTTTCAGCTGCCTACCAAGGTAGTGTAAAAACTACCAAGAGAATTCGTTCCTGGCACCTTCCCCGGTGGAGTTGTGCATGGGGTGTCTGTGAAACATTTTGTCACCGGCCGACTCCAAAATTCAGCTGTTCCCCATCTCAGCCCAGAAAGCAGGTAGAACAACTTTTGTGGTGTCTTTCAGATGCCTACCAAGGTAGTGTAAAAACTACTAAGAGAACTCCTGTCTGGCACCTTCCCCGGTGGAGTTGTGCATGGGGTGTGTTTGGAACATTTTGTCACCAGCCGAGTCCAAATTCAGCGTTTCCCTATCTCAGCCCAGAAAGCAGGTAGAACAACTTTTGTGGTGCCTTTCAGCTGCCTACCAGGTAGTGTAAAAAACTACCAGGAGAACTCCTGTCTGGCACCTTCCCCGGTGGAGTTGTGCAGGGGGTGTGTTTGGAACATTTTGTCACCAGCCGAGTCCAAAATTCAGCGATTCCCCATCTCAGCCCAGAAAGCAGGTAGAACAACTTTTTTGGTGTCTTTCAGATGCCTACCGGAGCAATGTAAAAAACTACCAGGAGAACTCCTGTCTGGCACCTTCCGTGGTGGAGTTGTGCATGGGGTGTGTTTGGAACATTTTGTCACCGGCCGACTCCAAAATTCAGCGATTCCCCATCTCAGCCCAGAAAGCAGGTAGAACAACTTTTGTGGTGCCTTTCAGATGCCTACCAAGGTAGTGTAAAAAACTACCAAGAGAACTCCTGTCTGGCACCTTCCCCGGTGGAGTTGTGCATGGGGTGTGTTTGGAACATTTTGTCACCGGCCGACTCCAAAATTCAGCGGTTCCCCATCTCAGCCCACAAAGCAGGTACAACAACTTTTCTTGTGCCTTTCAGCTGCCTACCAAGGTAGTGTAAAAACTACCAACAGAATTCGTTCCTGGCACCTTCCCCGGTGGAGTTGTGCAGGGGGTGTGTTTGGAACATTTTGTCACCGGCCGACTCCAAAATTCAGCTGTTCCCCATCTCAGCCCAGAAAGCAGGTAGAACAACTTTTGTGGTGTCTTTCAGATGCCTACCGGAGCAATGTAAAAACTACCAGGAGAACTCCTGTCTGGCACCTTCCCCGGTGGAGTTGTGCAGGGGGTGTGTTTGGAACATTTTATCACCAGCCGAGTCCAAAATTCAGCTGTTCCCCATCTCAGCCCAGAAAGCAGGTAGAACAACTTTTGTGGTGTCTTTCAGATGCCTACCAAGGTAGTGTAAAAACTACCAGGAGAACTCCTGTCTGGCACCTTCCGTGGTGGAGTTGTGCATGGGGTGTGTTTGGAACATTTTGTCAACGGCCGACTCCAAAATTCAGCGGTTCCCCATCTCAGCCCACAAAGCAGGTACAACAACTTTTCTTGTGCCTTTCAGCTGCCTACCAAGGTAGTGTAAAAACTACCAAGAGAATTCGTTCCTGGCACCTTCCCCGGTGGAGTTGTGCATGGGGTGTCTGTGAAACATTTTGTCACCGGCCCGACTCCAAAATTCAGCTGTTCCCCATCTCAGCCCAGAAAGCAGGTAGAACAACTTTTGTGGTGTCTTTCAGATGCCTACCAAGGTAGTGTAAAAACTACTAAGAGAACTCCTGTCTGGCACCTTCCCCGGTGGAGTTGTGCATGGGGTGTGTTTGGAACATTTTGTCACCAGCCGAGTCCAAAATTCAGCGTTTCCCTATCTCAGCCCAGAAAGCAGGTAGAACAACTTTTGTGGTGCCTTTCAGCTGCCTACCAGGTAGTGTAAAAACTACCAGGAGAACTCCTGTCTGGCACCTTCCCCGGTGGAGTTGTGCAGGGGGTGTGTTTGGAACATTTTGTCACCGGCCGACTCCAAAAATTCAGCGGTTCCCCATCTCAGCCCAGAAAGCAGGTAGAACAACTTTTGTGGTGCCTTTCAGATGCCTACCAAGGTAGTGTAAAAACTACCAAGAGAACTCCTGTCTGGCACCTTCCCCGGTGGAGTTGTGCATGGGGTGTGTTTGGAACATTTTGTCACCGGCCGACTCCAAAATTCAGCGGTTCCCCATCTCAGCCCACAAAGCAGGTACAACAACTTTTCTTGTGCCTTTCAGCTGCCTACCAAGGTAGTGTAAAAACTACCAACAGAATTCGTTCCTGGCACCTTCCCCGGTGGAGTTGTGCAGGGGGTGTGTTTGGAACATTTTGTCACCGGCCGACTCCAAAATTCAGCGGTTCCCCATCTCAGCCCAGAAAGCAGGTAGAACAACTTTTGTGGTGTCTTTCAGATGCCTACCGGAGCAATGTAAAAACTACCAGGAGAACTCCTGTCTGGCACCTTCCCCGGTGGAGTTGTGCATGGGGTGTGTTTGGAACATTTTGTCACCAGCCGACTCCAAAATTCAGCTGTTCCCCATCTCAGCCCAGAAAGCAGGTAGAACAACTTTTGTGGGTGTCTTTCAGATGCCTACCAAGGTAGTGTAAAAACTACTAAGAGAACTCCTGTCTGGCACCTTCCCCGGTGGAGTTGTGCATGTGGTGTGTTTGGAACATTTTGTCACCAGCCGAGTCCAAAATTCAGCGTTTCCCTATCTCAGCCCAGAAAGCAGGTAGAACAACTTTTGTGGTGCCTTTCAGCTGCCTACCAGGTAGTGTAAAAACTACCAGGAGAACTCCTGTCTGGCACCTTCCCCGGTGGAGTTGTGCAGGGGGTGTGTTTGGAACATTTTGTCACCAGCCGAGTCCAAAATTCAGCGATTCCCCATCTCAGCCCAGAAAGCAGGTAGAACAACTTTTTTGGTGTCTTTCAGATGCCTACCGGAGCAATGTAAAAACTACCAGGAGAACTCCTGTCTGGCACCTTCCGTGGTGGAGTTGTGCATGGGGGTGTGTTTGGAACATTTTGTCACCGGCCGACTCCAAAATTCAGCGTTTCCCCATCTCAGCCCAGAAAGCAGGTAGAACAACTTTTGTGGTGCCTTTCAGATGCCTACCAAGGTAGTGTAAAAACTACCAAGAGAACTCCTGTCTGGCACCTTCCCCGGTGGAGTTGTGCATGGGGTGTGTTTGGAACATTTTGTCACCGGCCGAGTCCAAAATTCAGCTGTTCCCCATCTCAGCCCAGAAAGCAGGTAGAACAACTTTTGTGGTGCCTTTCAGCTGCCTACCAAGGTAGTGTAAAAACTACGAAGAGAACTCCTGTCTGGCACCTTCCCCGGTGGAGTTGTGCATGGGGTGTGTTTGGAACATTTTGTCACCGGCCGAGTCCAAAAATTCAGCGGTTCCCCATCTCAGCCCAGAAAGCAGGTAGAACAACTTTTGTGGTGCCTTTCAGATGCCTACCAAGGTAGTGTAAAAAACTACCAAGAGAACTCCTGTCTGGCACCTTCCCCGGTGGAGTTGTGCATGGGGTGTGTTTGGAACATTTTGTCAACGGCCGACTCCAAAATTCAGCGGTTCCCCATCTCAGCCCACAAAGCAGGTAGAACAACTTTTCTTGTGCCTTTCAGCTGCCTACCAAGGTAGTGTAAAAACTACCAACAGAATTCGTTCCTGGCACCTTCCCCGGTGGAGTTGTGCATGGGGTGTCTGTGAAACATTTTGTCACCGGCCGACTCCAAAATTCAGCTGTTCCCCATCTCAGCCCAGAAAGCAGGTACAACAACTTTTGTGGTGTCTTTCAGATGCCTACCAAGGTAGTGTAAAAACTACTAAGAGAACTCCTGTCTGGCACCTTCCCCGGTGGAGTTGTGCATGGGGTGTGTTTGGAACATTTTGTCACCGGCCGAGTCCAAAATTCAGCGGTTCCCCATCTCAGCCCAGAAAGCAGGTAGAACAACTTTTGTGGTGCCTTTCAGCTGCCTACCAGGTAGTGTAAAAACTACCAGGAGAACTCC